>NC_083317.1:35765304-36067340 GCF_963455315.2 Globicephala melas
TTTAGAGATACATGAGAATTTTCAAGGAACCCATTTCCTAAAGAAACTTTTAAAATATAATTTCTTCTCTTTATTTTTATAGAAAAATTTAGAATTAATTCTTGTGCCAATTTCTTATTTTCTTGATAGTAAAACTAAATCCAGCTGGACCTTGAAAAATAAGGGTTCAAACTGCGTGGGTCCAACTGATGCTTGGATTTTTTTTTCAATAACTATACAGTCAGTACTCTGTATTCTTGAGTTTCACATCTGCATATTCAACCAACCAAAGATTAAAATTTCCATCTGCAGTTGGCTGAATCTGCATGGGCAAAACCCATGGATCCAGAAGGCTGCCTGTATTACATCATTTTATATAAGGGACTTGAGCACCACAGAATTTAGTATAGGGGCAGGAGTTCCTGGAACCAATCCCCCTCACAAATACTGAGGGAAGACTGAAAATGGTAATTAAAATAAACAAATCTGAAACACCAAATTTAAAAAATAGAGTACATTTAATATAGTGTGTTAAAATTGTGTTTACACAGTTTAACATTATTAATACACTTTAGAATTCAAACAGTGTTTAAATAGTATCGATGTTTTACAAATAAATGTATTATGTTGATATGATTTTACTGGTGCCGTGTAACTTGAAGTTATTTCTTAAAGTCAAAACATTAAGTGACACTTGATTGGAATATCATCAGACCAGAAATTAAGTCTCACAGACAATTTAGGTAATTAGGGTAAACATAAGTTTAAAATATGCAGTATGTTAAAAGCAGTATTGTTCCCTTATTTCAAATAACAAGAGAGAACAAATGGCTAACGGCTTCTTGACACAAGGACATTTTGCCAGATATCCAACTTCAGTGAACACTAAATAGTTACATAAAATAACACATTACTCATGTACAAATGAACATCACCAAGAACGAGAAAATTTGTCCCTTTCCTACTTTAATTATTTCTCCTGCTATATCATATACATTAATTTTTTAAGCACACTTTATTTTTATTTATGCATATTCAAACTGTTTATATTATCACTTATCTTTAATTTATGGAATCCAAATCAGTTGGGGATTTATCCTTGTCCTCTGATTTTAGTTCAGAGTAACTTTTAATGAAATCACTCCTCTCATCAAATTATACAAATTTATCCAGAGGTTGATAGCTTGGTAAAAATAAATCTAAATAAATTTTCAATACGATTAAATAATTCCTAACTCATAATGAGGTTTATGATGGCTTGCAGGAAATAGTTTTGACTACAAAGTTCAGTTTCCATTTAAGGCAGAAAAATAATCTTTATTTTCTTCAGTTTTAATAATCTAAAAATATATCTGGAGTCTGGGATTAACAGATGCAAACTATTATACACAGGATGGATAAACAACAAGGTCCTACTCTATAACACAGGGAGCTAAATATATTCAATATCCTGTGATAAACTATAATGGAAAAGAATATAAAGAAGAATTTATATATATAGATATAGATAGATATAGATATATAACTGAATCACTGCTGTACAGTAGAAATTAACACATTGTAAATCAACTATACTTCAATAAATTTTAAAAAAATAAAAAGAAGAAAAAATATATATCTATATCTGTATATGTCTGTCTTACTCATATATGCTATCCCAAAGTAATTATTACCTACTAGCTAGTATAATCTTTAAATTTCAATGTTTTGAGGGAAAATATGCTTCTGAAACCAAGATAATTTATTAAAAATAGGTTTATTGGATCACAGTAATTTTTTTATTAAAGTATTCTATATGAAGTCAAATTCTTATTTTTGTTATATCACCAGGTCTCAGGTTAATGGACAATGTTGATACATTTTTCTCTATTGACAAATGAAAATAGATGACAATAGGTCTAAAAATTTCCCTTCCCCTTTATTTCTTTCCTTTGCATCACTTTTAATTTTTCCATAAGTATCAGTATGTGTATGATGACATTCAGCTTACCTCCTGGAGGCAGGTATATTTCTAACACCTGTCAAGTCATCTAGAGGGAGAAATATCAGTAATGTCTCATGCCTGAGGGTTTAGTCAGAGAGGTTGGAAGCATAGTCATTTAAGGTATGCAAAAGCAACCAGGGATAAAGTGATAAGTAGTGAGGTTAGAGGTGTTGGTATATGCCTAATACCATAGGCCATTTTAGGCCCTCAAAAGATTTTGGAGTTACTGTTAAAAAAAAAAAAAAAAGAAGAATCATCAAGTGATTTTAAATGTGAGGATATTTCGAACAGATAAGAGTTATTAAAATAGTATACTTCAGCTATATGAAGAACTGACTTTGTGTTGAATTGATCAAAAAATGGCAATGAGAAAGCTAGTTAAATCCAACCAGGACACCATTAATATATTCTAGATCAAGGTAGAGATCACTTGGACTAGGCTGGTGACACTGGAGATGGGTTACTTCTCTCAAACCCAGGCACAGAAATTATACAAAGCCTGATATGATGACCAATTTTTCATTTATATTAACATTTCTGGAAAGATATTACTTTTCTCTGTTATGATCACAGTTATCGATAATACCAAAGCCTCAACCATAGAACACTTGAATGTGCTGTGGGGGAGGAGATGTCAAAGCAGAAGGTATAAAGGACTAGTGAGAAGAGCCAAGTGGGTTACAAATGATGGTCCACTGCAACTGACTGGGTTCCCTCCGGACTCAGGAAACCACTTACATCTAGCATGATGGATGCGCTGGACAGCGTATGCCTTCAAGCATGTAGAAATCAAGGCGTGAATAGGTGGGAAAGTTCTGATTCCATTAGGTTTATTCATTTTGAAGCAGGGAGTCAGTGACCCTCCGGAGAGTATAGGAGCCATCAGGTGCTTCAGGAAAAATGGTTAAAAGTTTGACATGGGGTTTGAAGCCCAGTGCTGAGCTTAGCACAGGGTTTTTTGCATCGATGGAACAGGAGTACATACTAACAACCAGAGGGAAAAACTAACCATAGGACAAAGCTGCCATGTCATGCATTACCCAAAAATACTGCAAAATTAAGTATCATTATAAAATTCATTGTGTCCTCAAAGGAGGTTTTTATGTTAAAAAGATTAGCGTTTACTTAATTTTCAAAAAACAATATTCAATTTACTAAATTTACAAATCTCAAAACTAGTTCTTCCTTAAGCTTTTAAGCTCTCCATATAAAAATTATATTTCTGTAAGGTAAAATTTTACCACCTATTTTAATGGGCTTTGGATAGTGTTTGACCCCATTTACAAACCTAGTTAATTAAATACCTTCAACATTTTAAACAGCATTCATAAATTTAATATATTCAATTTCTTTTTAAGTATTCCAATTGTCTAATAAACAAATAAAACCTTCCTGAATACTTAAATAACTCATGTAAATTTAGTGTGGTAAACTAAGCCATAAGTTCTCTTAAATGTTACAATACTGAATATAAAATTAGGAAATCTATATTAATTTCTCAATTATACTCATTAAAATTGGAATTATAAGATTCGTTAGTTTGACTGCTAAAATGTCACATTTTAAAATAAATCACAAGTGCTTAAGTAACAAATATACATGATTTCTAAACTTAACACAAAAATTATAACATTATAGGTTTGTTTTAATGCATTTCTACTCTAAATTTCCCAGAAGTTAATAATACTGACTCAGTAATAAAAAAAATATATGATCCTAAAAAATGTTGGCCTCCTCAGACAAATTTTGGGGGCTCCTGAGATTGTTTATTGCTCAGAGAGTCACTCTGTACCATAATTCGTTATTATGAACGTGAACACAATTTTTCTCATGACCCCAGCTGCCATGCTGAGTGTGGTGTATTCATCATATCATGGACTAAAATATATAAAGAAATAAGTGGTCATATCCCTGTATTTAAGTCATCATTACTTAATTGTCAAATCAAATTAGGGTCTGTAAATCCAACCCTATTGTCTCTAATGCTTAATTTGATTTAAATAATGTGTTTATGCTTCATTGTTTTGTCATTTTACCTTTAAAAGTCTTATGAATGTTAAGATGGTATACAGTTGGATTCTGTATGTTTTCCAAATCTTTGTCTAGCTTGGGATTACAACTCCTAAGGTCATCCTCCTGAGGGAAAAAAAATCCTATTCAGAATCTATATCACACTGATAATCTATGAATTGGGCAACACCTTGATATCTAAAGCCTCTTTGCTATTTAGGATGCTACTATATCAGCAGGCTTTCCAGGGTACTGCCATAGAGACCAGATGACTGAAACTGTAGGCTGAACATTTCCAAGTTTCCAGTGCCTATTCCTGCACTGGCCAGAGGGGAAACTGATAACTCTTTACTTAGAGTTGTATTATAAAATGTTCGAATTGTCTAGGCCTTGATTTTGATAAAGTGGTGCTATCAAAGGAGCTAATAGTTTTGAGATAAATGTTTCTGATCAGGAGAGAGTAGTGGCAAAGGCTCTGGATTCAGGTTGCCTAGGTTCAAATCCTGGAGCTGACATGTACTAATTCTGTGATGGGGGATATTCTATAATGAACTAGTACATCTGGGTACACTGATTAGCTCATTCTGTTTCAGTTTTCACATCTTTAAAATGGAATATATTAGTGCCTCCTGAATAAAGTATGATGTGGATTAATTTAGATGACTGCAAGTTAGAATCACCTGGGTTGATTTTTAAAAACAATCACAGGTTTTCAGACCCTATTCCACAACAACTAGATCAGAATCTCTAAAGAAGGGGGCCTAGATAATACTAATAAAGAGATGAGAATAGTGACTGGTAAGTGCTTATGATATTTTATAATTATTTGTGTATTCCTAGACCAAATTTATTTCTGAAGTTCAGCACGATAGCATAAGTAATACATGCAAGCAGAAAATAACTACAACTAGTAGTTATTTCTTTCAAAACCAAGTAGGTTTTGGAGGAGAACCTGATACTCTAAATTATCCTGTAAGCCTTTTTCTTTTTCTACTCCCCTGCCCATCCCCTGGATTATTTCCTCCATTTTGTGTGGCCTGTATAACTAAACCAGAAGGGATAATCATTCATATGCTTCTTCCCATGGGAGCATATTTTAACTCTTTCAGGATCTCTAGAATGGAGATACAAAATTCCCTTGAGTGTTTGGTTTAAAATCCGTGGAATCAGAATAAGAGTAATAACTGTGTCATAAACCAGCTATGACCTGGGTAAAACAAGATGTCCTAGAACATTCAACATAGTATTATTTGTGATAATGGTGGATTCTTCGTGTATCCCTTACCCTTGCACTTCTACCTCCAATTTAATCATTTCCATTTACTCAGAAATATTCATTTCTATTTTTATGACACTCTGTTCTCCTTACAGAGTTTCTGAACTAGCCAAATTCTGAGACCTCTGGATTAAGGAATTTAAGAGGGAACTCTGCCTCCCAGTGCTAAGATAGTGTCCCAAACCCTCCATAGACACATTTAGCGCTTCCTTCCAGGTCATTACCATTTGTCAGTGTGAGGGAGAGGCTTCTCTCTGGGCTGTTGAAGTACTACCTGGTAATCAGAACATGATGCTTACCATGTTGCACTTGTGTGGATCCCCCATCTCTGTTCCTCAATGGATAAATAGCACTAACTTTTATTCATCTTAAAACAGGTTCCTATCATTAGTCTACAACTTTTGGTAACTTATTAAACAGTCACTATGTGCTAAATTGTTGAAATAATTCATGCCTTTGGGTGGTCCTAACCCATACTTACTCTTGGTCTGACCATTTGTCTGGTTTTTGATCCATAAAACTGTAGCAAACTTGATGGAAGCAAAGACTTATAAGTGCTTTAGCTTTGAGATTTGCTCTTTCTCTGAAACCCTGTGATCCTAAGTATATGAATAAGCCCAGGTTAACCTGCAGAAGGATAAGAGCATGTATCCCTGTTAACCCAGTCATTCCAGATAACCATCAGACATAGAATGAGGCCATTGACTCTCACTCATCCCCAGACACATGGATGACAGCTGCACGATTGTCTACCTGAGTCTAGTGCAAATTGCAAATCCATAAGTCATGATTAAAATTAATGGTTGCAATTGTTAAACCACTAAGTTTGGAATTAGTTTGTCATATAGCTATTGATAGCAGATTCAAAATGGGGTATTACATTGTTCTTATTACCTGCTGATATAGATATTACCTGCTGATTGTATATTACTCCCTAACTTAGCTGTGCAAGGTGAGATGTTCCCCATCTGCTTCCTTGTGTCCCATCCCAAATAGGCCAAGAGCAGCTGAGATTCCCTCCTAGTCATTAAAAATTAGGAAGTAAAACCATAGTATCCTTAGCAACATCTTATCCTAGACCAAGAAACCCACATTAGAGATCCACTGCCTTTTGGATTAAGTAGCTCATGAGTATTAAATTTTTTCCAGTTTGAGCTTTGTCTTTGGACCCTTAACCTATTGCTTAACCCTACCATCTTACATGAATTAACAAACTTTGTCTGTAAAACGACAGATAATAAATATTTTAGGATTTTTGGATCTATGCAGTTCTGTCACAACTATTCAACTCTGCCTTTGCAGCACAAATGTGTCCATAGACAATATGTAATAATAGAGCATGGCTGTGTTCCAATATAATTTTACTTCCAAAAACATGTAGTGGGATACATTTACTCCACAAGCCAAAATCTGCCAAACTTGACTTATACTCTGAATATTTCCATATCTGCTTGACAGCCTTTCTTAATTTTAACAAGATGTTATTCCCACGGCAAGGTGCACGTACCTCTGTGTGTGTATGGGGAAGAGGAGGATAGTGTGTGGGTCTTAGGTCTCTAACATAAGATATTTGCTAGTCAAGCCTATCATAGGTGAGTCCAGTATTTGTTTGATATTCTCCTAAACCTGCTCTGGCAATTCTTCTTTAGTATCCATAATAAAGATTCCCAGCTTCACTTCCAAAGTAGAAAGATCATCATTCCTCAGGCTGTTCAGGAACATATTGTTTCCTCGGTGTTTCTACTCTGCTCAAGGGCCAGGAACTCATGAAGATCAGCTAAATTTCTTTCCCTATTTTTTGCTTGATGCAGCTTCTCAAGGATGGACACTATAGGGTTTCTAAAGCCCACCTGCATTTTTCTGATCACTTAATTCCTGTAACATGTCCCTATGTTGTTAAATTCCATTCAACTTCCTCTGGACTTTACTTGACACCCCCTGTGAATGTCTTGTACTTATATTCAGCAGTAGTGTCCAGTCCAGTCTACATTGCTTATCCTGTTATTTATCCAAGACCTTAAATGAAAGTTGAAAAGTAAGTGGGACTGAAACTTGTATTGTCTGTGTCCTCCCTTCCATTCCATCTATTTTTTACTGGACTTCCTTTATTTTTAAATAAACAGTCAAACTTTCTTTAGTAATTCCACAGAAGTGCATACAGTTATGCACAACACTTGTCCCAGCTCACAAGGGTAAGGGCATAATATCTCCACCAGGAAAGGATAGTTCCAGGCTTCTGATGAAAGAATCTTCCTGAACATTTTACTGTCCCAATATCTCCAGCACTATCTGTCTCCTGGCAATTGCACTCTATACTGTGATTGCTGGTTTTGGATCTAATTCTATGTCTCTGTACTTTTCTTCTAAGCTTACATGATATAGTAGAGCAACACTGGCTCATTTTCATTCAGGCCTGGTCAATCTCCTTGTGGGATAGGATTATACTCTACACATATAACTCAGTTCTTGTGTCCTGCATCATCTTGAGGGCATACAAGTAGAGTCATTTACCATAAATTCCACTTGTAACTTATAGATGAAAATGAACATAATTGGTGAAGACTTGCTTTATCCATTAAGAGGGCTTTAGTTTTTAGTGGCTTTGGAAGTTTGTCCTAGATATCTTTCTATTCTAGAGTTCTTCCCTGTTCTTAACCCTCTGCCTTCCTTTGACTTTGAAGCTCCATTTTGCTAGAATTCTGCATGTTTCTATCATGGCATTCTACATGGCCATATCTTGGAACTCTGCTCCAGGCTTCCTTTTGAAGATGTTGGTAGGAAGGCAGTTTTCCAATTCTTATAGTCCTCTAAGGCATAGCATTTAAGTTTTTTAAGTACTTCAGGGTAGGATGTTGTGAAAATAACATTAGTATTGATAATCATTTTGTGTTATAGAAACATACATTCCTATATCTGATTTTATCTCATTCTTTTTAATCAGTTCTTCACAGAAAAGAAAATAAAGATGAAATGAGTAGAAAACTCTGTATTTTAAAACATGTTCTTATAATTTATTTATTTTCTACTTTCTAACTGATCTTTTCTGATTATTTCTTAGAGATAATCAGTAGGAATTTCCAAAGGTTAATAAAATAGATATCTATTGATTGCAGATCCTTTTCTTATGTGTGTAAAAGGTTCAAATAGACTATGCTTTAATGAAATGCTAAACTCCTGACCTAATTGCTTTTGATATTTCTAAAGTAAATGTTGAACTGTCTGAGATACTTTGAGTTATCAATCTGAATCAGACCTTGTAATACAGCCACCACTGCAGGCTATGTTTGCACCAAATGAATTGAGGTGTCATATCGACAGCTGAATAAGACCTCAAGAAAATCCATCCAATTATTTTTATTAATGTCTTAGTTATTTATTTTCTTGCTCAGTGATCCACATCTGCAAAGTGTAAATTGCCCAGGAGTACTTGTGTAAAGACTATCTGTCCAAATATTAAAATATATTTTCCCTCTCAGTTAAAATACCTTCAAAATAAGTAAAGAAACACAAGATAAAAACAAAACAAAACAAGACATTTGTTTTATTGTAACAATGTTATGTGAAATACAGTAAAATACCAGTAATTAGTATCTCAATTAGGATTGTCATTCTTCAATACTACCATTTATGTTTTGCCACCAAGACAAAGTATAACATGATATATTTTCATAAGATAATTAAATAGTTTCCACTTCTGATAATTAACTATGTTTCGTAAGGGTTTACTTGGCCTGATGTGTTTTCCCCCTTTTTACTGTTTGAACAATGGATAATACTATTTAGTTTTGAGAAAGGATTTTTTTCTGTGAGAAATTACACTTCTCTGTGTTTACACTGTTTACGAGTGAAAGAAACTTGTGTCTTGACATTCAAAAATGCATTCACAATTAACTTGTCTTGTAAAATCCTAACCATTCTCATTCTCACATTAGAATTTTTTTTTCCTGCTGAATAAATGACATGAATTACTTATATGCATTTTCTTGAAGTGTGATCACTGGTTTAAAAAATTCTTGAGTACATTAAGCACATTGGTATTCTGTTCTTTAACATTCCCGGAAGACTGATATTTGATCAGTAAAATTTTAAAATATTTTTTCAGCTTGGAAAACAATTTAAAACATGAGAAAATGTCTTAAATGACACAATAAACCACTAGGACTTAAGAGATATCTATAGGATATTATAACCAAAACACCTTTTTTTTTCTTTTCTTTTTTTTTTTTTTTTTTGCGGTACATGTGCCTCTCACTGTTGTGGCCTCTCCCATTGCAGAGCACAGGCTCCGGATGTGCAGGCTTAGCAGCCATGGCTCACAGGCCTAGTTGCTCTGCAGCTTGTGGGATCTTCCCGAATCGGGGCATGAACCCATGTCCCCTGCATCGGCAGGTGGACTCTCAATCACTGCGCCACCAGGGAAGCCCTAAAACACCTTTTATGAAGTTCATAGAACCTTCTCCAGGATAGAGCACATGCTAGGCCACAAAACAAGCCTCAATAAATTTAAGAGGTTAAAAATTATATCAAACATTTTTTTTGAGACAATAGAAGTATGAAACCAGAAATCAACTACAGAAGGAAAAAGGGGAAAAGAACAAGCATATGGAGAATAAACAACATGCTACTAAAGAACCAATGGGTCAATGAAGAAATCATAGAGGAAATCAGAAAACACCTTAAGGCAAATGAAAATCAAAACACAATACTCCAAAATCATGGGATGCAGAAAAGGCAGTTCCATGAGGGAAGTTTACAGTGATATAGGCCTTCCTCAAGCAAGAAAAATCTCAAGTAAACAACCTAGCATAACACCTAAAAGAATTAGAAAAGGAAGAGCAAACAGTCCAAAGTGAGCAGAGACAGGCAATATTAAAGATCAGAGAGGAAAAAAAAGGGAAATCAAGAAAAACAATAGAAAACATCAGTGAAACCAAGAACTGGTTTTTAGAAAAGATAAACAAAATTAACCTTTAGCCAGACTCATCAAGAAAAGAAAGAGAATCCAAATAAGGGAAGAAATGAAAGAAGAGAAATAACTTATACCACATAGATACCAAAAATCAAAAGAGAATACTATGATCAGGTATGTCAACAAATCAGATAACCTGGAAGAAATGGACAAATTTCTAAAAACATATAACCTGCCAAGACTGAATCAAGAAGAAACAGACAATTTGAAAAGACAAATCACTATTAGTGAAATTGAATTTGTAATATAAAACAAAAAACAAACAAAAAAAATAACCACCCAACAAACAAAATCCAGGACTTAATGGCTCCACAGAGTAATTCTACCAAACATATTAAGAAAAACTAATACCTATCCATCTCAAACTATTCCAAAAATTAAGGAGGGTGGAACAGTCCCAAATTCATTCTGCAAGGCCACCATTACCCTGATACCAAAATCAGACAAAGACCTACAAAAAATAAAATTATAGGCCTATATATTTGATAAATATAGATACAAAAAGCTTCAACAAAATATTAGCAAACTGAATCCAAAAACACACAAAAAGGATCATACACCATGAACAAGTTGGGTTTATTTCAGGGTCACAAGGATGGTTCAACATCAAAGTGATACAGCATATTAACAGAAGGAAGGATAAAAATCACATGATCATCTCAATAGACACAGAAAAAACATTTGACAAAATTTAACATCCATTCATGATAAAAACTCTCAACAAAGTGGGTATAGAGGGAACATATGTCAATGTAATAGAGACCATTTATGACAAACCCACAGCTAACATTGTACTCAAAGTTGAAAAGCTGATAGCTTTTCCCCTAAAATCAGTAACAAGACAAAGATGCCCACTCTTGCCAGTTCTATTTAACATGGTATTGGAAATTCTAGCCACAGCAATCAGACAAGAAAAAAATAAGACATCTAAATTGGAAGGCAAGAAATAAAATTGTCACTCTTTGCAGATGACTTGATACTTTATATAGAAAACCCT
Source organism: Globicephala melas (assembly GCF_963455315.2). Taxonomy (NCBI): domain Eukaryota; kingdom Metazoa; phylum Chordata; class Mammalia; order Artiodactyla; family Delphinidae; genus Globicephala; species Globicephala melas. The sequence goes on from NC_083317.1 coordinate 35,776,520, forward strand.
AAAGTCTCCACCCAGAAACTACTAGAACTAATACTAATACTAGACTACTAGAACTAACTTTGCTGAATTCAGCACAGTTCCAGGATACAAAATTAATACACAGAAATTTATTGCTTTTCAATACACTAATAATGAACTATCATAAACAGAAAGTTTAAAATATCACATTTAAAATTGCATCAAAAAGAATAAAATACCTAGGAATAAACTTAACCAAGGAGGTGAAAGACCTGTACTCTGAAAATGGGAAAAACCTCTTAAGCCCATCAACAGTGATTACTATTGTTTCAGTATTTTACATATTTAAGATAATATAACTAAACAGGTTTTAGTTCAGTTCAATTTTTCAGCAAAAATTACATTCATGTGTCAGGAACATTTTGCATTCATGTGTCAGGAACATTTTTATAATATAATTTCAGTGGCTATGTAATAGTTCATGTACTATGGTTTTCTTAAACATTTCCCTCTTTCAAGTAGAACATAAGGTTAGAAAAGGAAGTGATAGCCATATCATGAAGAGTTTGGATTTAAAAATGTCCTCAGTTGTAAGCCATTGGTTTCAAATTATGTTCCTTGTGTACCTATAGGTCTGCAATTATATTCTTGTTTATTTTGAGTTATCTATGAAATTATTTTACCCTTAAAGTATACTAATAGAGCCTGGATAATCTAGGGGCTACCATTTTTAACCAAACAGAAACAGAATTTGGGAACGATATTTTTATCAGCATTCATAGTCATGTTGGTTTTGGATGGTACTTTAATTTTGACAAGTTACTAAAGAAATAGCAAAGACTGTTTCCTCAAAATAAATACCTGAGGAAGAAATTATGTAATTGTGAAAGATCTAAGGAATAAGGTATATCTTAGTTAATTGAAAGTGTCCAAAACATCTCCCTTTTTTATTATTTAGACTTTAGTAACTGGTCGATTTCCTGCAAATTTCATTCACTGCCAAACTGAGATTTTTTCCATGTTTTTCTAAAATTAAACAAATACACAGCAGTCTGAGAAGTTTACTATCAATATTTTAGAAATGTAAACAATGTTTTCCCTTGTACTTAATCACTCCATCAATTCTTTCCTTTATATTCTACTTTTTTTTTTCCTGTATGTGGTGAATGAGAGAGGAAAAAGAGTTAACAGAAAAAATAAAATGTACCTATCCAGGGAATTTTTCCAAGGTGACTGGTATAGATTAAGATCTGTATTTGAATCCTTAAAGAAACAGACACCGAATAGGGTTAGCTCTGCAACGTATGTATTAGAGACAGTAGAGTGGGATCCAGGTTAGGCTATGAGAGCCATTAGACTATGGCCAGTCTGACTCTGTATGAAGGAGAACAGGAAGGAAGGAAGGAGAGGGTGCTGATACCTTAGCCCACAGTGTAGGTGTAAAAGAACTCAGCAAAGTGGTTAGAGAGTCCTCAAATCAAAGCTGCCCAAGAGCAAAGTCCTGTGTTTCCTAGGAATGGGGCTGCCTTAATATCTCTTGTGTGCTCAATCATTGGCTAAGAGTTGGCCACAAGAAGCATGGCTTTTGTCTGAACACAGTGATGGTTATTAAAGTGCATTAGCTGGGGTCATCACTCAGTTGCACATCCTGAACTTAGGAACCTGATATATGCATTCTTATGACTTTCACAAGATATTTTGAGGAATGAGCAGTATAAGTTCTGCAAATTTAGTGTGTGAAGAGGGCTATGAGCACTAGTGAAAAGATTGCCAGTAGATTTAGGAAAGGGTTGGTGGTGAAGGGGAGGCAGCATTAGAGAAGAATGCCTAAATGTTTTATTTCCTTATCTTCTCCTATTTTTCAATATATACTTACTTCAATATAACAGCTTTCTCTTTAGATCTTGATGTGTCAGTAGCAACAGGCATAAGTTAACATTTCCAGACTCCACCCTTCTGAAACACAGGGAGAAGAGTGGATACCCACATTATAGCTATAGGGAAGCTCTGGCTTTCCAGTTGCAAGTGTGTCTTTTTCAGGCAGGGAACCTAAAAATTCATTGTGCTACGTTAATATGTAAATTCTTTTTATTTTTCTCAGTAAATTTTAACAATAAATTGTTCTAGACCATAACCATTTTCCCTCTCTTCATTTCCAGAAAACTACTATTAAACAAAATTTATCCTAATAATTGCTAAATCAATATAAAGGAGGATTTTTTAAAAATTGGCATAAAAATTTATACCTGGACAACTTCTAGTAACATTGATAGTGTGAGTCCTCCCACATATAAAACTCAAAAAAAAAAAAAAAAGAGTGAAAAGAAAAATAGAGTTAGAGGAGAGTTTATTCTTTAAAATGCTGGGTGAGAATTGCAAGTCTTTGGCATTCTGGCCTGAGTGCTCTCCCCAACACCCAAGCCTATTTAAAAAACAAGCAGAGGAAACTTCATTTTTATCAACTGAAGATGCCAGTAAACAGGGGTTAGTGCTAAAAGAGTAATTGAGAAGTTAAAGACAAAGCTAGAGAATGGCAGAAAGAGTAAGATCCAAAAGTTGTGTGTAAGTTTGCCCATATTCCTGGCTGTAATCTAAACTTCAGAATCATGAGAAAGACAGCAGGAGGGACAGCAAATTTTAGCCAAAGGAAAACAAAGACATTACTTTTTAAAGACAGAGGTGCATGGGGTAAAATCTGGGATTTTGTTGCTTTGTATTTTTTTTTAATTAGTTCCCAATTGTGCACTACCCAGGCAATTGTCAGTAGAAGCCTTACTAGTTTGAGATGTCAGAAGACAGATCCTGAGGTTGGTAGAACAACTAAGAATCTAGGGTAAATCCCCTAAGAGCAGGAAAATTACAGAGAGCACAAAACAGAACCTAGAGCCACAAAAATGCATGATCTATAATGTCTAGTTTTTAATAAAAAATATCTACATCAAAGAAAAGGGAAATTGTCACTCATAACAAGGAAGAAAGACAACCAATAAAAACTGAGTGGACCCAGATTGAATTCATTTCAAGATAAAATTTTAGAGCAACTATTATATAAATATGCTCAATAATTATAGAAACATATTACAAAATTAATAGAAACTGATCTTAATGTGTGAACAGATGGGAAATCTCAACAGAGAAGTGGAAACTATACAGAAATAAATTGAGTGCTAAAAAGTAATTGTAGCTGTAAAGGAAAAAGTAACAAGTTTGGCTTAATATCAGATTTGAGTTAATAGAATAAAGAATCAGCAAACTTAAAAATAGATCAAGAAAAATTATACTATCTAAAGAATAGAGAGAAAAAAGGTTAAAGGAAAAAATTGAAAGTGCCTCAGAGACATGTGAAGAAATATCAAGTGTCTAATTTATATAACTAGAGTCCTAGAAAGGGAAGGGAGTTTAAAAAGGTGTAGAAAAATTTACTGAATAAACAATGGCCAAAATTTTTGCAAATTTGCCAGAGTACAAGATTTACAGATCCCAAACACTCAATAAATCACAAGTAGGATAAAAACACAAAAATGTTATATCTAACCCATGATAATAAATCTACCAAAAGCCTAAGATAAAGAGAAAATCTTAAACATTTATGTAAAACCAAACAGTATGTTTTTTCTATGTAAATTGGGGAAAATGTTAAAATTAATGATTGAGTTTTTAGCAGAAACTATCGAGTGCAGAAGACATAAAAAAGACATTCAATATGCTGAAAAGAACAATAGGTAATAATAATAATAATTATTACTGTCAATTATTCCTAGTAAAATTATCCTCTAAAGTAAATGCAAAAAGATACTATTTTTACATTAAAAAAAAATTAGAGAATTTGCTGCCAGTGGTCCTGCCTGTACTACAAGAAAAGCCAGTTTTCTCTGGCTGAAGAGATATGATATGGAGCGCAAACTGCAATACACAGAAAAATGTGAAATGTTATGGAAATAGTAGATTTATTGGTAAAAAAAAATAAAAGAGATACAATTGTAAATACAAATTTTAAAAAAAATTGATTTACAATAATATAAAAAATGGGACACATGGCAAAAATTTTGAAAGAATATGGAGCTGTGTTTCCTCCATGTTGAAAATTACAAAACACTATTAAGATAAAATAAAGAACTTAATAAGTGAAGAAATATATCTTGTAATGAAATAGGAAACTCTGTGTTATTAAAATGTCAGTTCTCCACAAGTTGATCTATAGATTCAATACAATCCAATCAAAATTCTAACATTTAATGCAAATTCAATCAACCTAGAATAATAACAATCTTTCAAAAGAAGAACAAACTTGCAGAAAAATTTACAGTTGAATTTCAAATTTTACTCTAAATTTTAAGTAATATAGGATATCATTAGTAATAATATACCCATACAGATCAGTGGAACAGAATAGAGGGTATAGGAATGGATCCATGCATGTATAGTCAATCATAGTCAAGATTTTTCAATAAACATTCCAAACAACTTAATGAGGGAAGGATAATCATTACAACAAATGGTATTGGAAAAACTGTATACTTGCCAAATTTTTACAGAGTAGCCATAGCATTTTACATTCCCAACAGCAATGTATGAGTAATCCAGTTTTTCCACATCCTTGTCAGTATTTGGTATTGCCACTATTTTTCATTTAAGCCATTCTGATAAGTATGTATTAATATTCCATTGTGGTTTATATCTGCATTTCCTTAATAGCAAATGTTGTTGAACATGTTTTCATGTGCCATCTATACATCCTCTTCTGTAAAAAAAAAAAAAAAAAAATCCCTTCATATTTTCTGCTCATTTTCTAATTGGATTCTTTGATTTATTTTTACCTTTGAATTTGATAGTTATTGATCTACTCAAGATACTTGTCCATTGTTAGATATGTGGTTTGAAAATTCAATAAGTAGCTTGTATTTTTGTCTTTCACAGAGCAAAACTTTTTCCTTTAATTTTGAGAAGGTCTAAATTATTAAATTTTTCTTTTATTAATCATGTTTTTTGTTCCTATCTAAGAATTCTTAGCTAAATTCTAGATATGGAAGGTTTCAGCCAATAATTTTTCTGTGTTTTAATTTTACATTTTATTTAATTACATGATTGTCTCCATCTATTTGAGCTGCTGTATCAGAAATGCCATGAACTGGGTGGCTTATAACAACAGAAATTACTTCTCACATTTCTGGATTCTGGAAATCCAAGAGACCAGCAACATCTAGTTCTGATGAAGGCTCTCTTTCAGGTTGCAAACTGCTCACTTTTCATTATATCTTCACATGGCAGAAAGCAGAGGGCAACAAGCTTTCTCATGACTCTTATTAAGGCAATAATCACATTCATTAGAGATCTTCCCTTGTGACCTCATCTAATCAAACTACCTCCCAAAGATATCATTTCCTAATACCATCACATTGTGAGGTGGGATTTCAAAATATGAATTTTGGAGGGATAAAAACATTCAGTTCATAACAATTATGTATTTTTATATATGGTGTTAGACTTAAGTTTAGGTTTACTGTTTTGAAGCTGTCTAGTTTCTCCAGCAACATTTGTTAAAAGGGTCGTCTTTCTTCCCTTGAATTAATTTTGTACATTTGTCAAAAGTCAGTTGTAAGTGGAAAGTGATGTCAGCAAGATGGTGGGGCAGGAAGATCCAGAGCTCATTCCCCCACAGAGAAATTGACTTAATGATATATGATCCAAAATCCAATAAGAACTACAGAAAACTTTTAAGAAATAACAATGTCTTAGCCAAGCTCAAAGTCAAGAACATCCAAAGTTAAATGGGTAAATAAACATGTTCCATTTCAACCATGTCAGCCCTTCCTCCACACTGGCATAGCTCAGAGCAATCAGGAGACATTATCCAGCTTGTAGCTTCTCCCTTAGGAGACAAAGGTAAGTGTGGAATGTATATCAAACATTCCAGCTTTCTAGGAGCTGCCAGAAGGACTGGTTACTGTCTTGCCTGACTCAGAGCACTGACAGGGAATCAGTTTACTTTGGATGCCTGGGGGCTGCTGAGAACAAAAATGTACCTTTGTGGCTTATTGTAGCCCAGAGACCTTGCTCATTAGAGTAAGAGCTGACAAGCACATGGGGAAAAAAAGAAAAAAAGATGGGCAAATTTCTCTAATTGGGAAATTACAAACATAAGCCCAGAAAAGATACATCTGAATTAAAGGTTGGATAAGCTGCCAGAATCTCTAGATGAGATAGTTGGTGAAGTTCATTCTTTGTATGAAAACAGTCTGTAAAGCCTGGGAGAGATTACAGTTTTGTTTTGTTTTTCAAATTCACAAATTACCACAAATATAACAAGGCACAGAAGGAAACAGGAAATCATGGCCCAATCAAAACAACAATAACAATCTGTAGAAACCAGCCCTAAAGAAATGAACATCTATGAGATATGTGATAAAGAATTCAAAACAATCATGTTAAAGATTCTCAGTGTGCCACTAGAGAACACAGATACACAATTAAATAAAATCTGGAAAATTAGGCATGAACAAAATGAGTACATCAACAAAGAGAAACTATGAAAAGAACCAAAGAGAAATTCTGGAGCTGCAAATTACAATAACAGAATTGAAAAGTTCACCGGAGGGTTTCAACGTCAGGCATGATCAAGCAGAAGAAAAAATATCAGTGAACTCAAGGATAGGTCATTTGAAATTATAGAATTAGAGGAAGAAAAAGAAAAAAGAATGAAGAAAAGTGAAGAAACCCTAAGGGACTTGTAGAACCTCATCACGTAGACCAATATAAGCATTATGGAAATCCAAGAAGGAAAAGGGAGAGAGAAAGGGACCAAGAGAATATTTGAAGAAATATTGGTCAAAAACAACCCAAATCTCAGAAAGGAAATAGACATACATATTCAAGAACCTTAAAGGATCCCAATCAGTGTAAACTCAAAGAGGCCCACACTGAGAGACATTGTAACCAAACTGTCAAAAATCAAAGGGAAAGAGAAAATCTTGAAAACAGCAAGAGAGAAAAACTTGTCACATAGAAGGGAACTCTCATAAGACTATGCACAGATTTCTCAGCAAAAATAGTACAAAGCAAGGAGTGAGATTACGTATTCAAAGTGCTGAAAGAAGAAAGCTGCCAATCAATAATACTATATCTGTAAAAGCTGTCCTTCACAAATGAAGGAGGAATAATGACCTTTGCAGATAAAAGGTGATGGACTGCATTATACCTGCACTATATGAATTACTAAAGGGAGTTCTTCACTTTGAAACCAAGGAACACCTAAAGCAATGAAAAAGCATACAAAAATATAAATCTCTTTGGTAAAGGTAAAGATAATAACCAAATGCAAAAACCTGCAATGCCATACTGGTGGGATATGAATCACTTTTAATTCAGGTATAGAATTTAAAAGTTAAAAGCATAAAAACTATAAAACTATGCTAATTGATACAAAATATAAAAAAATAAGTAATTTGTGGCATTGATAACATAAAGTGGGGAGAGATGTAAAGGGGTAGAATTTTTGTGTGCAATTGAAGCTATCAGTTTACAATAGATGGTATATTACTACAGGATGTTTTAGTTAATCCCTGTGGTAGCCACAGAGAAAATACCTATAGAAAATGCACAAAAGAAAACGAGAAAAAATAAAAGCATGTATTTTTGTAAATACAAAAAAAAAAATCAATGAAGCACAAAGGAAGGCACAAGGAGAGAAAAAGAGACAAAATAACTACAAGATGTACAGGACACAATTAATAAAATGTCAATAATAATTCCTTCCCTAGCAGTAATTAATTTAAACACAAATAGATTAGATTTCACGTTCAAAAGACACGGAGTGGGCTTCCCTGGTGGTGCACTGGTTGAGAGTCCGCCTGCCGATGCAGGGGACATGGGTTCATGCCCCAGTCCAGGAAGATCCCACATGCCATGGAGTGGCTGGGCCCGTGAGCCATGGCCACTAAGCCTGCACGTCTGGAGCCTGTGCTCTGCAAGGGAGAGGCCACAATAGTGAGAGGCCCGCATACCGCAAAAAAAAAGAAAAAAAAAAGACAAGGACTGACTGAATGGGCAAAAAAAGCATCCAAAGATATGGTGTCTACCAAAGATTCATTTAGATACAAGGATGTACATAAAATGAGAATGAAGGAATAGAAAAAGAGACCACATGCAAATGATAACCAAAGTACAGATGACCATACTTAGATAAAATAAGCTTTAAGTCAAAAATTGTCACAGGAGACAAAGAAGGAAATTATATAATGATATAAAGGATAATTCAACTTGAGGATATAATAATTATAAATATATATCCATCTAATATCAGAGCTCCAAAATATATAAAGCAAACTTGACAGAATAGAGGGAGAAATAGTTAACAAAACCAGAATTTCAGTAATGGGTAGATCAACCAGACAGATCAAAATGATCTGAACAACAATATAGACCCCAGTTGGATCTAACAGATGTATTCAGAACACTACATCCAACAGCATCAGAATACACATTCTTCTCAACAGTACATGAAACACTCTCCAAGATAGATCATATTTTAGGCCATAAAACAAGTCTTAACAAGTTTAAGAATATTGAAATCATACCAAGTATCCTTTTTGATCTCAATGAAATAAAGCTAGAAATAATAGCAAAATGAAAATTGGAAAATTCACAAGTATGTGGAAATTAAACAACACATGCTTAAACCAACAAATGGGTCAAAGAAGTCACAGGGAAAATAGAAAATATCTTGAGACAAATGAAAATTTAAATATAACATACCAAAACTTATGAGATGCATCCAAAGCAATACTGAGGGAAGTTTATAGTGGTAAATGCCTACATTATAAAAGAAGAAAAATCTTATATCAGTGAGCTAACTTTATACCTCAAGGAACTATAAGAATAACAAAATAAATGTAAAGTTAGCAGGAAAAGGGCAGTAATAAATATTGGTGCAGAAATAAATGAAATAGAGAATAGAAAAATAGAAAATATGAACAAAATAATAGCTGATTACTTTACAAATCAATAAAATTGACAAATTCTTAACAAAGAATAAAGGGAAAAGACTCAGATAGCAAAAATTAGAAATAAAACAGGAGACAGTACAATGGATTCCACAGTGAAAAAATGGATTATAATAGACTACCATGAACAATTATCAACAAATTAGATAACATATAAGAAAAAAAAATTTCTAGAAACATATAATATACAAGAGTGGATCCTGAAGAAATAAAAAATCTAAGTAGACTTATACCAAATAAGGAGATTGAATCAGTAATCAAAAAAAAAAAAAAAAGTCCCCCTAAATAAGCCCAGGGTCAGATGGTATCACTTGGGGAATTCTACCAAACATTTAAAGAATTAGCACCAAACTTTCTCAAATTCTTCCAAAAAATTAAATAAAAAGGAATACTTCCAAACTCTTTTTGTTAGGCCAGCATTACGCTAGTGCCAAAACTAAACAAAAATATTACAAGAATACCACAGATCAACATCCCTGTTGAATACTGATGCCAAAATCCTCAAAAAAACACTAGAAAATGAAATTCAACAATAAGGTAAAAGGATTATACAACATGACCAAGTGAGATTTGTTATTTGGAATGCAAGGATTTTCAACATCTGAAAAACAATGACTGTAATATGTGATACTAACAGAATGAGCAAAGCCACATGATCATCTCAAGTAATACAGAAAAAGTACTTGAAAAATTCAGCATCCTTTCCTGATTAAAAAATGAACAAACAAAGTAGAAGGAAAGTAATTCAACATAAATGGATGCAAGATCTAAATAGACATTTCTCCAAAGAAGACATACAGATGGCCACAAAGCACATGAAAAGATGCTCAACATCACTAATTATTAGCAAAATGCAAATCAAAACTACAATGAGGTTACACCTCACACTGGTCAGAATGGCCATCATCAAAAAAATTCTACAAATAATAAATGCTGGAGAGGATATGGAGAAAAGGGAACCCTCTTGCCCTGTTGGTGGGAATGTAAATTGGTACAGCCACTATGGAGAACAGTATGGAGGTTCCCTAAAAAACTAAAAATACCATATCAACCAGCAGTCCTACTCCTAGGCATATACCTGGAGAAAACCATAATTCAAAAAGATACGCACCCCAATGTTCATTAAGGCACTATTTACAATAGCAAGGACATGGAAGCAACCTAAATGCCCATCAACAGAAGAATGGATAAAGATGTTGTACATATATACAATGGAATATTACTCAGCCATAAAAAAGAACTAATGATGCCATTTGCAGCAATATGGATGGACCTAGAGATTGTCATACTGAGTGACAAGTAAGTCAGACACAGAAAGACAAATATCATATGACGTTGCTTATATGTGGAATCTAAAAAAAAAAAAAGGTACAAATTAACTTATTTACAAAACAGAAGTAGAGTCACAGATGTAGAAAACAAACTTATTGTTACTTGGGAAAAGGGGGGAAGGGATAATTTGGGAGATTGTGATTGACATATACACACTACTATATATAAAATAAATAACTAATAAGAACCTATTGTATAGCACAGGGAACTCTACTCAGTACTCTGTAATGACCTATATGAAAAAAGAATCTAAAAAAAAGTGTGGATATATGTAAATGTATAACTGATTCATTTTGCTGTACACCTGAAACTAACACAACATTGTAAATCAACTATACTCCAATAATTATTTTTTAACAAGTCAGCAAAAAAGCCCACATCTAACATTGTATTCAGTGGTGAAAACCTGAAAGCTTTCTCTCTAAAATCAGGAACAAGGAAAGAATGCCAACTCTCAGTACTTCTCAGTATAGTATTGGAAGTCCTAGCTAGAGCAATGAGGCAAGAAAAATAAATGAAAGACCTCTAAATTGGAAACAAATAAAATTATCCAAAAATGACATGATCTTAAATGTAGAAAACACTTAAGATTCCACCCAAAACTGGTAGAAATAATAAACAAATTCAGTGAAGTTGCAGGATATAAAATCAACACACATAAATCAGTTGTTTCTACATACTAACAATGAACAATCTAAAAAAAAAGATTAATAAAACAGTCCCCTTTATGATTGCATCAAAAAGAAGAAAATACTTAGGACTAAACTTAACCAAGGAAGATTTCTTTGTTATGACACCAGAAACAGTCAATGAAGTAAAAAATAGACAAATGGGAGTACATCAAACTTAAAAACTTCTGTGCAGCAAAGGAAACAGTCAACAGAGTGAAAAGGCAACCAATGAAATGAGAGAAAATATTTGCAAACCATAAATTTGAGTTTTATATCTACAGTATATAAGGAACTCCTACTATTTAACAAGGACAACACAAAAATCCAATTAAAAAATGAGCAAAGAACCTCAAAAGAAAAATTTCCAGAGATATACAACTGACCAACAAGCAAATGGAAAGTTGCTTAATATTACCAGTCATCAGGGAAATGCAAATCAAGGCCATAATGAGGTATTGTATCATTGCTAGGATTTCCTTTTTAGGTTCTTTGATTTGAGAGAGTAGACTTTTGTTTTAACTTTTTAGGTCTGTGCTCATTGACATTTATAGGTTCCTGGCTTCTCCAGTAACTATTCTGGGATAAATGAAGCAAAAAGAAAATGTAGGGAACTCAAAAATCATGCTTTTCTTTGTGTTTTAAAGTTCCTAGTCATTCTATTTTTTTTTCTGCTTTTCAGAATCTTCTTGTGTCTGTATATGTGTATGTTGTAATTTTCAGAGTTTTAAGTTTTACTTGTTGTGAAGAATAGGAAAATAATTAGTATATACTGTATTTTCAGAAGTGGACGTCCATTTGTATATCATTTTATAATACTTTGTTTGATGCTACTTGCCAGAGGAATTCTTGAGGCTTTTTCTTTTATCTTAGTCATTTTTTCTGTCCCAAGTCCCTAGTGCTTCTTTTTTCATTAGGTACTCAGTAACTGTTAAGTTTCTTTAATGAATTTCTAATATGGGTTTCTGTCTTGGTTCTATGATTGACTAGCTGTGATTTTAGGTAAATAGTTTTTTTTTTCTCTTATTCTCAGATTTTTCTATCTATAGACTCTAACTTTAAAGACCTATTAAAAAGTGTACATTAATTCTAAGTACATCATGTTTCAATAGTTAATTCCATTTCCCTATAATTTCTTTGCTTTAAATTCTAAACATCCTATAAGTTTGTATTATTGACATTTTTTTGAATAAAATGCTATGCACATATCCCCTTTGGTAATGATTAGTTTCTTAAACCCTTACTTTAGAATTAATGATACTTAAATAGAATGGTTTCTGCATTGGAAAATGAGTTTTTTTAAGATTTTACTCTTCAATTATTAACATTATTATCACACATTCCTTCTTATTTATTTTGACAGCATCAATAAATTTTCCTTGAGATTTTCACTATGGATTTAATGAATAGATATCTGTTTTCTTAACCTTTTTATGGTGTCATTTTTAAAGATTATTCCCCAAAGGAATAATTGACAATATTACCCTTGGCCTGCATTTATGAACAGTAATTACATGAACAGCTCCCTGGAATATGTTCTATAGTTTGCACCTATCTTTTATTTCACTTCATTTTCTCTGTAGACATCTGAACAGCTTAATTAACCATCTTCACCCTTGACATTTGAATAGAACACTGCCCATTGTTCATATTATTCCTGTTATCAAAATGACAGGGTCTTGAATGTTTAATAACAACTGTCATGCATGCTGAATAAGTCTACTAGGTGCAACTAATTTTCTTATTGTTAAAAATAAGATCCTTCACCTTCTAGATCACTTTATTTTCTAGATTATTTTCTTCTGTGATCTTAAATGGCAGAAACTTAAATATAAAAGTAGTAACTAATTTATCTGAAAGTGCTGAGAAATATATTAAGACCTTTTAAAATGCCATTTTTATTAGAATCAGAATCAAAAATGGTACAGTAGATTATATGAAATATTTTTAAATGTCTTGCATCATCTACCTCAAAAATTTGTGATTATAAGTTAAATACTGATTCTATAAGTCTCCCAAATATCAGTCATATCTTAAAACTACAAATTCCAACGTTGTTTTACAAGTGGATTATATTCAGGGAAAGGACCTTATACAAGTAGGTTATAATCAATCAAATGTATAATATTACATATTATTTCTATATTCCTTGGCCAAAAATTTATTCTTTAGTATGGAAGAAAAAATTCTGAGAAACAATGAATTTATCACTATCTTTAACTCTATAATCTATATTTATATTACCCTACAATTATAAATGGTTAATTTAAAAATATTTAAATTGCTGTTAACAGTTTTTTTTTACCAATTTATTATAGATGTGGTAATCAGTTATAAATCATCATGCTATCTTCTTACAACAGAGAAATACTGTAAGAATGTGAAGAGTAACAGTGATGAGGATGTAAGGCAGAGGTGGATACAGTCCATTAATATAATTATTTAGATTTTTTTTATTCTGAAAACAATAACTGTTATAAAAACAAATCCTTCTTATTGAATATTACAGGTGCATTTGCTAAGATAATATTGTATCAATTGTCTACTAAAAATTGCCACTTGAATAATGTAACATATCAGTAGAGGAGTAATTACCGATTTTGAGAGCAGCCTTTCTTTTTCTCCATTTTTATTTTTGTTACACTTACTTAAAGTGCTACCTTGTTACTTCTGGGAATATTTTAAGATAAAAATAAAATGCCTATGTTTGCATTTCATTTAAGTCTCCAATCATTAAAAAAAAAGCAATACCAAATTATATCTAGACACAACTATATATCTAGATGTTGTTTTGTAAAATCCAATACGTGACAGAAGTCATTAACAGCTCTCTTTATATATTCCCTGAAGCTACTACTTATGGCAAAATCATGTTTTGAACAATAACAAAAAATAATCTTATTTGAAATGTAATTTTTCATTTTGTTCCAATTACATATCAAAGAGTATTCTAAAAGTGTATATAAAAATAATATTGTTTATTTTCATTCCCTTAGCAGTAGATTTTTTAAGGTTGTATTTTGTCAACCAATATGAGAAAAGGAAAATGCATCTCTTTTCATTATAGGCACAGTTATAATGTTACACAAGTTATTGATATAAATGTGGACTACATGAACACCTTTGGCTATTCTCAAACCTCATACGAAAGTTTGTTACTACAGTTACCAAAGTTATATAATTGTTTTATAAATTCTGACTCTTTTTTCCTGAACACCAATTATTCTGATAGGTATAATGACCAATGAGATGATCAGAAAAACATACACTAAGAGAAAAGGCCTGAAAATCCCAATCATTAATTATCATACCCAGATAAAAACTTAAAGACAATTATATATAAACCACTACATAAATGCTTACATAAAATATAAAACCTTTGAAACTTAGTATTTATGATACATTTTCTAGGTAACAATGACCTTATACTACTATTGTAATGTTATAATTCTGTTGGAAAGTAATTGTCTGCATCTTTATCTGATAGATAGCTGAGATTCGGAAATGTACAATGGCCATTACATAGGCAAATATTGAATAAGAGGAATACTCTGCTTACCTAAATCTTCTTACTTTAAATCTCTTTTTCCTCCCAATCTGTATCCACATTCTACTATATCATGCATGCACTTTGAATTCAGATCTCAACATAATTCTGAATATTTCACTTTTAAAAATATCTAAACATAGGAATAAATAAAATACCAAATATTTTACTTTATGACATTTGGCTAATACCATGTTATCCAATGTCTGAAAGTACTATTTTTAAAATTCTAAACGTGCAATGCCATGACTGTATTATTTTAGAAATGTTTTGGCAGACAAGCTATTTTGTTACAGGGCATACATTTTTAAAAGTGTGGATTTCTTATGCTTAATACATTCAGATATACAGATACTGAAAAAGATGGAATTTGAGATTGCTTTATTTACTGAGATTATTTTCACAAATACTTCCAGAGAAATGCTTGGATATTTCTTGAAATAAAGTATCCAGAATTTTCCCCAAGTTTTCTTAAGGATTTTTTTTTCCTCTACTATTTCAATTTACCAATGCTTCCTAGTGAGAGAGTAATTTTCCCAATTGTTCATCATACCCTCCATTCATAGAAACAAGTCCTTTGCTGTTCAAGTCTAATTTTTGAACACTGAGGAAAAATAAGTTAACTGTAATTGATTTGTGGTCATCAGCTAGAGCCTTTCAACAAGAAAAATCGACTGAAATTGCTAGTAGCTTTGAGAATTGCCATATCTGTTTTTCTAGTAACCCCATCAAAACCCAAGTTCTAAGTCTATTATCTCTCAAGAGTTCACTCTCCTAATTTGAATGGCGTAGTTCTCTTGTCAGTCCAGATTTCCATACTAAGTAACTAGGCAGCAGATTAAATAAAAGAAGGATCACTCCCTTCTTGCTAGATTCATAGATGTGCACTATTCAGCAGGCTTCAAGCATTTCCTAATTTCATCCTTATTGACATTTCTTAAGTAGCCAGAGTAAGATTTACACTAACTCTTTTACTCCTAAGGAGTTGACAAATTTGGAGGCATTTAAATAGCATTTTTGAACAATATCCTGATTTATAGATAATATGGTTAGTTCAGTATTTTACTACTTATATTTTGAATTTCCATACAAATTTAAAGCAATTTTACTGACGTGTTACCTTTAATCTTTTATAGATGAAGAAATCAAGTCTCCAGTGAATTAAAATATTTATCCAAAGTTACAGTGCTAATAAGTGACTGATACTGAGGCAGAATGCAAACCTTATGACAATGAATTTCCTATCTTTTTTAGTATTCCACGCTGTCTCTTTGAATTATATAGACTCAGTGGGTTTTAAGCTCAGTTTAGAATTCCACATGAATTAGAATATCCCTGAAGGGAATCTTTGGTTTTGACTAAAATAAAACTCCATAAGAGGGTTATTGATTTATTACTAAGGAGAAATTACCCCAATTTTGTTTTAAGATCTAGAATGGCACACACTCGTGAAAATTTCTTACAACAAAATATTTGAAATTTAGTACCAAAGAATAAAAACAAAGACAAAGTAAAGTCTTAAAATTCTAGTAGATCATTACAGAAGCATAAATGGATAACTTTCCAAAGACTTGGAAACCTAAAAATCCATATAGTTGTAGAATTTTCAAACCAATACAACTCATAGAATAAATTTCTCTAACTAGATTAATAACTGTATACTTCTCAGTAATATTCCTGACTTATCTATTATTTTCATTGTGGTTATTGTACTCACACTGAAATATGCATTTCTGTTGTTAATTTCCTTAAATCCTGTTAGAAGTAGGTAGAATATAAGTAGATTACTGAGTCTAAATTTGTTAGAAAATTCCCGGTGCCTGGTTCAACTCTCAGCACCTCCCGGACATAAAATTAGGCAGGCACATAAAGAATACTTAGTAATGTTTTTGGAAAGAAGAAGGAAAGGAATGAAATAAGGAATGAAAATACACAGAAGAGAGAAAGAGTGTAACACTGTCTATGTTCCTTTTCTATTCCTTCATAATAAATTACCACACATTTAACAGTTTAAAATAAACACAATTATTTTTTTCACAATCCTGGGTAAGGGCTCTGGCACCTCTTATCTGGGTCTTTGCTCAGAGTCTCATGAGACTACAATCAAGACGTTGGCCAAACTGCATTCTCATTGGGAGGCTCGACTTTGGAAGGATCCGCTTACAAGCTCATTCAGGTTATTGACAGAATTAATTTATTTGCTGGCTTTCAATCAGAAACTGCCCCCACATCTTACAGGCTTCCCACAGTCCCTTGCCATCTTGTCCACTTACACCATTAAATTCACAAATTGTCATCTCTAGATGAAAATGCAGCCTGACTGGTACATTTTTTGCAGCCTTGTGAGATCTAAGCAAATTACCCAGGTTAGTCATGCCCAGACCCCTGATTCACAGATACTGTAAGCAAGTAAGCAATAAAAAGTGATAGAAAGTGAACCTTGAGAGATGGAGAAGAGTCATAGCAAGTATGGTGTTGTAGACCATGGTAAATAGTTTGGATTTTATTCTAGGTGTTACTCTTAGTCCAAGGCAAAGAGGCCCCTTGTCCTTTCCTTGTTATTTAGAAAGGTCTCTCCTGCCTCCCCCAGCTGTGCTACTCGCTAAACAGTGAGAAGCCCTCCCCTAAGACACTCTTCCCACCCTACCCATAAGATGCTTCAGGTACCTAAGGCTCCAGAATTTTCTGTCCATGTAGTTGGCTTCAAAGGTCTACTTAGGTCCATTCTTCAGAAGGTGTACCATATAGACAGTGTGCTTACTCCAGTCTCAAAGAGTGGCCAAAATAGTAGCCCTTTGGCTACCTTTGAGGAGTATGGACAAAGCTTGGATGTAAGGGTTAGGATGTCCAAATCATGCACAAGATATACCTTGAGCTCTGAAACAAAGTAAGGTTCTGGGTGAGAAGTGGGGCAGAATTTGGGTCAGGGTCTTAGTGCCTGGTGAACAACTTGCCCTGTGAGACCACATTCAGAATTCTGAGGGATCCATAAGCTCCAAAATCAAATTTTTATAATGACATATTTTCAAACCACACAGACAATATAGTTTAACATTTTATTAGCATTACATATAACTTTAAAATATCCAGGCAAATTTCAATATATGGTATATTTGCCACCATATATACTTTTGCACTGGACCCTACCTTACCACTGTTCATGTTGGTCATGGTAGAAACCATGATCAAGAAGTGATAGTATCTGATTATTTTCAAGATCACACTGGCTGCTGAGTGGAGAATGGACTTTAGGGATTTATAAGTAGCAGAAGGGTTTTTCAAGGGAGAGATAGTGGTGGCTTGAACAAGCAAGGTAATGGTGAAACTGATGAGAAGAGGGCAGTTTTGTGGTTGCTTCACAGGTAGAGATAATCAAACATGTTGATGGATTGGAGAGGGACAGCTAGGAAAACTGAGCTGTAAAACACGACTGCTAATTCTATGGCTTGAACAGTTTATTGAATAGTAATAAGTTTAAACTTATCTGCTAGCCTCTTGGAACTCTAAGAGAAAACTTGTGTGAGGTACCCAGGAGAAAGGGATGTTACTGTCATCTAACTTTTCACAAACCCAATCATTTTATCTCTACATATGGCTTTCTCTGAGTAAAATTTTTTGTCACACGTTCTGATGCCTTTGATTGATTCATTTTAAAATTTGTCTCTTTGTGTTTATTTATTTGAGAGATGCACTGTCTTTTTTCATCAAATGCCAAAAGCCAGGGAGAAGCATTAATTTTTTAGGGATTGCTTTTTTCACCCATTTGAATTAAACTTGGTTTAAAGATATGCAAGTTGATTTATATCAAATCTTTGAATATTTGATACTGTCTGAAGAAATGCAAAACCTACCACAAGAAATGTCAAGCTTGTCAAAAAATGTGACTTTTCAGGGATAGAAAAGCAGCATTTTTGCAGCAGCATTCACATCTGCAAAAACGGACTGCCCTAACCATTAAAACAAGTTGACATATTTCTTAATTCACTATGTTTTAGGTAAAAGGCAAAAATTTGCACAAAGGCCAAAATAATGTGAATAGATTTTCACCAGTTAATGGTACAGTCTGTGCTATAGAATTGTTTTGCTTATATAAATTTATATAAAGTCTATGCATTCCTATCTTGCAAATATAATACTAAAATCCAAATTTTACTTCCTATTTTGTAATCCACTAAATTTTAGTTTCATTTGAATCTTTTATAGGTTGTACATAATACCAAATATAAAGGTGAATATTATGACAGTAATTAATTGAGAGCTATACAACTATTATAAGGATGTATCAAGATTTCTGGATGATATATATCTGTTACAATAAATATGCATGTAATAATATCATCTCAGCTTTCATGGGTTAGGATTAGGTAGATGGCAGTATAACCCAACAAGTCAGAGAGAACAGAGTAGGCTTTAGAATTATCAGGACAAATATGAAATTCAATTTGGAATATGATATTGAATCTCCTTTTGGCCATGTAGTAGATCCAATTAGGGGAAAAACAAATACATGTATATGGGTTCCAGTGAGATACTCTCCACTGGCCATAAAAAATTAGAAGTTATCATAATGTAAATTATTAATTGTGTCCTTGTTTGGAATATTTCACTGCTGGAAGTGCCAGGACTGATCAGAGAAATGTAGGGAATGCTAACCACTTAAGCATCTGACACTAAAGAATATAGTCCACAAGGGAGACTTAGCTGTAAATTCAGGTTGAGAATCAAGAGAGGTATTATAGAAACATCAGACGGGTATTTGTTTTCCTTAATAAAGAGGGAGTGGCCAAAATTATTAAAGTTTAACAATGAGATTAAGTAACTTAAAAGTTGAAAAAATAATTTATCTGTTGGGTGATCCATGTTTGAGGAGCTAACTAACTTCAAAACAAATAGTTTCAGAGGGGTGATTGGGCAAATCTAGATCACAGTGGTTTGAAGTGTGAACAAGTGGTTGAGAAAGGAGGACATCAAATGGAGGCCAATATGTTAGACATTTATTGGTAAGATCCAGGAAAGAGGTGGAGCAAGGCAAGTTCTCAGTCTTACCGTTTGTGTGCAAATTGCTTGAATCTCATTGTGTCCCTTATTGACTGAATAATTAGCTAAACAATTTTATTTGCTCACCCACAAAATGGTCATGATAATCTGAAAGGATGTCTACTTATGTTTATAAAGTAGGCAACTTGATGCATATATAGATAAAATGCTTCCTCAGCCTATGAACAATAACTTATATTGGACTAATCAATTTGACATTTTTTATTGTAAATTGGTACTCACAAAAAGACTTTTAAGATAAAATATGTGCAACCATTTTTGCATGAAATGAATTTTAATTATTTAAATATGCTATACGTAATATAGTGATATATTTAGTGAGGTATATATTCCACTGATCTTGTAGAATGTTTTTCTTTTTTTTAAAATCTTGTGAATTAAATCCTTAATATACCATTAATAAAGTGTGTGTGAGCAAATGAATATTCTTTAATTAGCAAAGTTGATTAGAGATTCTTTGTTTCTTTATGTTTTGCAGATATTCTCTTCTTTCTTTGTAGAAATTCTTAATCTACTTTTTTGAAAATAAACATGAAAAGGGTGGTAACACTTCACAAAGATAGAAAATTCTTCAAAATAGTGAAATATATACAGTCAAATAATCTGTACTATGGTTTAGACTGGAATTCAATCTCAATTGTTCTAATATGTTATATTAGACTATCATGGAAAAATAAAGTTGAGATAAATTTAAATAAATACATCTAAATACATTGATGGTATTACACTTTTTTTTTTTCCAAAATGCATTTTGCTCTTCTAGGTATGGCTCTCAGAAATGCAGCTCACTGAATTACTCTCCATCTCCATGTTTATCTCTCCATCTAAGGAATGCAAATATAGATTCTATTACTAATTTCTTC
Organism: Globicephala melas; assembly: GCF_963455315.2. Classification (NCBI taxonomy): domain Eukaryota; kingdom Metazoa; phylum Chordata; class Mammalia; order Artiodactyla; family Delphinidae; genus Globicephala; species Globicephala melas. The sequence goes on from NC_083317.1 coordinate 35,796,945, forward strand.
CTTGTAATCAAGAAGCTGGCATCTAGGAATTTTTTCAATCCTCAGGCTGCATTGGATGGGAATATAGCCCTAAAGTAGTGTACTAAAAGAGTAAGCCAATGTAAACTAGCATAAAACTAAATCTCCCTAAAGAATTCTGAAGCATAATCAGGATTTTCCCATATAGTCATCTTAAAATCAAATAATACACAATACAGATTTTACTTTTTTAATTTTGCAGAAATGCTCTGAAGGAATTATAACAATATTGAATTTTATATATGATCTTTTATAAATATGCTATATTAACTAGTTTAAATTCTGTTTAATAAAGAATGTAACAGGGGTGGTTTACATCCTGAAAGTTTTGCTTGCTAATGAAAGGTCAGCTCCAAACTGCAGTAATTTAATTTGATTCTACTCCTTTCTGTACTTAAAATTCAGATTATCAATTATAACACTGATGCATTATATGTAACAGGATGAATTTTTGATGAATGGATGGATAGATAGATGATGGATGGATGGATAGATAGATAGATAACATGTTTCCAAAAACACTCCCAAGCTATGACATTTGTAGTGGATGGCCACAAGTTTATTAGAGATATGAAATCAAAATTACAGTTGAACCTAGTAGTTGTGAAAGTTAAGATAAAATATATTTATATAATACAAATATTTTACAGAATAAAATCTGTATTTCTAACCAAAGATTGAGTCAATGCTATGCTCAGAATATCATTTTAACGAAGAATACTGTTATCTTGAATACCACAAAGCAATTTGCTCATATTGTTGTGCATACCTGAGTATTTATTAATACATGCCTACAATAGCTTCTGCAACTATAATGATGTCAGTTAACAATCACATGCCACGTTTACAGTTTTATTAAAGTCAAGCAATTATGAGGATCAAAGTGTATTATTAGATTCTAGTCACCTTATAATATGATTATATCATAAAAATACAAAGCTTGTCATATATTGATTTTTGTAAGGATGTGTTTAATCATTTTAGTTGTATTTTTTCATCTATTTTTTTGGTAAGACTCATAGAAGACTCTATACATAGGTTAATTTACATCAAGTTTCCTTTTGTTAGTATATTCCACAAGTTTTCAATTCTTCTAAAGGAATTGTTTAGTCTTAATTGAATAAGCATTTATGCAACTTGTTTTGAAATACATCATATTTATAAATAAAATGCTCATTTCCATGGTGTGGGGATCAAAGAAAACAAACAAAACATAAAATGACAGACACAGTGGGAATTATCAATAACCTTGCTTCCAGAAAAAGAATTTCAAAATGCTACAAAATAAGCTTTAGGACTGCAAGCAAAAGCATGCCAATATTTAGGGAAGCATAGATTTGAAATATGAAACACTTTAAACTTTAAAAATAGTTTTAGGTTTGCCCCTGTCTCGGGATTAAATTATACTCATCTTCAGAAGTAGAGGCTTAACTTTACAGAAGACAGGATATAATGAAATGTCTTGGCAGGTGAAAGGTTGCACTACCACCTCAAAACAACCAATCTCCCTGCTGCCAAAAGCGGTATATCAAAGCTTGATAAAGAAGGGGTTGGATCATATAAGATGTTATAAAAATTTATTTTGTGGCTAGCTCTCAAGTGTTATCCCAGGGCATACATATATGGAGACTAATAAATCATCTGTTAAAATTTATTTTAGATTTATCGTCTCCATATTTTTTTTTGTTACTGCTCTATTCCTTTCTCATAAAATGCATTATTTTAATACATTGTCCCTAGCATCACCCATTCTTACATTATTGCCCAAAATTTTAAGACTTTCAGTTTTTTATGATGACAATAATTCATTTAAAAACACTTCAGGATATTGTGATACTATGTATATGGGTAGTACTTAAAATTATGCCCAGGTGCAGTTATTATCTCATCACAAATTCATATCAGAGGATGCCATCTAGCATTTTATCAAAAAGGATAGAATTTAGATACTGGTACTATAAACAGTTCAGCTTCCTTTAATTCTGATCAAATAAGGTGATTAGTTATTAGTTTAGTGAATGTCTGTAATGTGTGAGAATTGATGAAATTAAAATTAATGATTCATTGATTAATGAATATTAGAAATAGGTACTCATTGAAATTGAATATTGATAATATGTGGGTTGACCAGAATGTTTTAGCGAGTGTCTGAATTTTCATGAATATGAAATAAGAATCTGACAAAGACTGTACTCCATACATTTATTAATGGTGTCCAAGCCTTACTTCCTAAATGAGCTTGTGTCCAGTCTATCCTTTCATTTGAAAGACTTCTTGTGACAGTGTTATCTATAAGGCTAATAGTCTCCTGCCTCTGATCTATCAGAGCATTTTCTTTGAGAGCATCTTTCATGGAAAGAGTGTTTGGAGCTCCTAAAGAAAAAACAGCTGAAATTTCATTGCACTTGCAGGAAATATTATACAACTTGCTTTGTACCTTCCTTGGAAAAGAGTATTTTCTTAAATAAATGTTGTCATAAGGTGGCAGTGGATTTGACTGAATAATGTTCTTTTGGATGGAAAGTAAAATTTATAAGCAATGAACTTACATATCTAGCTGAGAAGATTTCTGAGGAAAATGTTAGAAGGTGTAGCCCTATTTTCTCATGCTACTTATAGTAAAACACCAGAGGACAGAGATAAATTGAAGAAGAAACTGTTAAGCAAAAAGTTTGTTTTGGGGGAGAATGCTAAAGGTGTGACTGGTTGAATTTGCTAAAGGGATTTTGTGCGTGACTTGAGGATCTAATCAACCATCTTAGCAGAAATACTTCAGCTTGGACTGAAGGAAAACAAGGTAGAACAGAATGAAAGAAGGGCATAGAATTTCTGGCACTCTATAGACAGAAAATGGATTAATGGGGTTATTCAGTTATGAACACATGTTATCCTTTAAGAAAAGGAAAAAATGACCACAAAGATAATTCAGAAACCAGAGTGGGGAGCAGTTGCCACTGCCACCAAAGGCCCAAAGAGTCTGGAGACAGCCTGGAGGACTGGGCCATCTCCCTCTAAGTTCAAGTAAGCTTAGGCCACTTGATTGCCATGCTTTTGGCTCTGGAGAACAGAGCATCAAGACAGAAAGGACTAGTTTCAAGCCTTATAATCAAATGGAATGTGCCTGCTAGATTTTAAACTTACTTAGGCCCATGACCCTATTCTTTCTTCTGATTTCTCCCTTTTGGAATTGGAATGTCTATCCTATGCCTGTCTTACCCGTGCATTTTCAAAGCAAATAATTTGTCTGTTTCATAGGTTCGCAGCTAAAGTGGAATTTAACCTCAAGATGATTCATATCTGGGGTCTCATCCATATCTGATTTATGTGCTATTTAGATGAGATTTTGAATTTGGAGCTGATCGGGTTAAGACTTTGGGGAATGTTGGGATGAGGTGAATGCAGTTTGCATGTTAGAAGGGCATGACTGTTTGGGGGCAAGAAGGCATAGGGCTATGAGTTGAATAGTGTCTTATCTCAAATTCATATGACAAAGTCCTAATCCCCAATACCTTGGAATGTGACATTGTTTGGAAATGGGTCATTGTAATTAACATGAGGTCAATAGGATGGACCCTAATACAATATTATATCCTTGTAAAAGAGGAAGTTTGGATACAGATACAGACATGCATAGAGGGGAGATGGTATGAAGATAAAGAATCCTATCTATAAGCCAAGGAGAGAGGCTTAAAACAGATCTTTCCCTCATAACTTTTAGAACAAACCAACCCTGCTAACAACTTGACTTTGGACTTCCAACATACAGATTTACAAGATAATAAATTTCTGTTCTTTTAAACCATCCATTTTTTGGCAACCAATACAGTAAGAAACATTTCTATTTTTATCATATACATTTTCTTTATTTTAAAGAATTTGGGATATTTAAAATAGTTCAAAATTCAATTCTTTAATTATTTTTTAGAATATCTGGAAATAGGAAGAAACTATCACAAAAATTCTAACACACTAACATATATTATGCCCATGTCTTCCAATCTGAGTCCATATGTCAATTCATATTTATAGAATGTTCTACTTTCTCAGCTAACATATCATTATTTCTGCAGATTATTTATACTTAAAATTAAGTAAATATATTGTAACAGTGTTTTAAAGAAAATATGTATTCTATATATTCTCTTTCTCATATCTTCTACTCTCTCAAAATATATGCTTTAAAAATTATATTAGAGTAGAATACATATATGTATATATAATAAAGATTTTATATATATTATTAAAATTCTGATAAGCATATTTTTTCATTATTTTCCAATGACAAATTACTAGAAATAAGTACAAATATTATCATTTTTATGGATACATATTTTCATATTGCTTTCTAAAGATTTCTACTGCTTAGTCCTAATACTAGCAATATGACAGTTTTTTCATCAGTCTTGAAAATACATATCCTTTTAAAACTGTTTATTTAATGTTTAAAAATGTTTTTATTTTTCTAGTTAGCACATAGTTGATTACTAAAACTCAGAGACATTATGATTCAGAAAATATATAGGTCAGTAGCACTTAATAATACTTCATGGTCAGGCTTACACCTGTACAATGACCACCATTAAGAGAGATTTAATTTTGTATAACACTATCCCACTGAAAAAATGTATGTTATCCTGGCAGTAATAAAGCTGAATATATTACACTTTAGGTCACATGAATATGTGCTGACTATTTCTGATAAGGGTAAAGAAAAATCTCACTGAAAAAGGAAATATATATGAGAATTAATTGCCTAGTGGTTAGTATAAAATTAGGAATCTGAGGCTGTGTTTATCAGCTATATATTTAAAAGAAGGCTTGCAAATCAAAACTTAGATTGTGGACCACAGGAAAACATTGAAAGCAGCCATTTTATTTTATTTTTATTTATTTATTTATTTTTGCAGTACGCGGGCCTCTCACTGCTGTGGCCTCTCCCGTTGTGGAGCACAGGCTCCGGACGCGCAGGCTCAGCGGCCATGGCTCACGGGCCCAGCCGCTCCGCGGCATGTGGGATCTCCCCGGACCAGGGCACGAACCTGTGTCCCCTGCAACGGCAGGCGGAATCTCAACCACTGCGCCACCAGGGAAGCCCCATTTTATTTTATTTTATTTTATTTTATTTTTACATCTTTATTGGATTATAATTGCTTTACAATGTTATGTTAGTTTCTGCTGTACAACAAAGTGAATCAGCTATGTGTATACATATATCCCGTGTTTTTGGTATCTGAATTTTTAGAGGTATCTGAGTTTATTTTATAATATTGCAGTACAATTTTTAACATGACAATTTGGAACACATTCTAAACATACATTTAATTTCAGCCTTCTCTTCGCTCTGATTCTGCCTATAATGGCTATTTTTCTCTTCATTTTAACTTGACACAATCTATTCCTCTCAGTGTTACATTCTAGTTTACAAAATTCAGAATATTTCCTGAAAGTCTTCTAAGAATGTTTTGTGGAGAAGGTAATTTCTGTAGAAGGCATGTGAAATACAACAATATTTTATATTATATCATATCATAAAATATCATATATATTGTTGCACATCAAAGAGAGGAGAATATTAATTTCAAAATTCTACCTCTAACAAATAATTTAGTATCACTTCGGTGAAAAGAGTCAAGAATAGCTAAGTGAGTGCCTTATCTGAGATACAGTGCCACATAGTCCCTTGACATCTGGGCAATGGGGCAGTGACAGGCAGATCTCTAGGAGCTATCTTCCTCTTGGCTATCCTACAGGAACCACTTTTCCCTGTACTTCTCAGCACTAGCCTTTCATTTGCTTGTTCTGTTATTCCAGTTACATCTAGATACAGCTTACTTTGGCATTAGTCCTACTACTAATCCAAAAATTGGGCAGTGAATCACACTTGGCAATGAAGAGTAATCCACCTGACATTTCTCTCAAATATTATCATATATAAGTAACTCATACAAGTGGGTAAAAAGAACAATGGGACCTAAATACCCCAAATATGCCTTATAATTTATTTATCTAATATATTTTAATTAATAATATATAATCTTGAAGACCATGTATTATTAAAAATTATTGACAAAACTAATCTGTACATGAATTAAGCTGTCAAGGCATTTACTATATATTTTAGGGGCAATACTGATATTCAAGCTTAGTACTCATCAGATTTAGTTTGGAGTTCATAAGTTGTATCATTGAAAATAATTCTGTTTCCTTTGCTTTTCTTTTACATTATAGCAAACTTTTTGAAAGCAATTACATAGTATTATTTATACTTAGTATTCCACTGCCCAATATATCCTAATTTACACTATTTTTATTAAACAATATCTTTTATACATTTAAGAATATATAAAATACATAAAAATATTGGTTTCTAAAAATTTATATTTCTAAAACATGTGGATCACTATAGAACAAAAAATTTAGGTAAAATTCTAAATTATGTATTTTGATAGTTTTAGAAACAAGTAGAACTTATAGAACTGTAAAATAAAATGTATACATATGTAAAATACATATAAATATAATGTATTTTTAAAACAATGCTTTAGACATTGTTGAGAGGAAATTAATAAACTGACATAAAGTTGAGAAGAAATTATGCAGAACTCAACAAAGAGGAATAAAATGGTGGAATACATAAAAGAGAAGCTCAGAGATGTGGGGGAGAGAGCCATATGTTTTAATCAATAAGTTTTGTGAGTTCAGAATTTTGAGAGACAGATAAAAACAGAGATGAGAACATAACACAGGAAATAATAGAAGCTATAATGGCTAAGATTGTTTATTCCTCCAGAAACAGTAACTGTATGGGTTAATGTCAACAGACATTGACATTTAAAAACAATTATAATGAGTTTTTGCATACTAAAAATTATAAACATATAGATGTATGTGTGTTTGTGTGTGTAGGAGATGGTAAATAGAATCAAATTGCTCTAGGATTTCTTTGAAATAAAAAATAAAATATCAATTTTAAACTTAGATTAAATATATATCTAAAATGATTGTTAAAAATAAAGATAGCAAGAATCATTGTAGAATAATGAGACATTTCTCTATCAGTTACTATTTTTGTTTAATGTCACCCCAAATTAAGTGACATTTAAATGGCTTAAAACAATAGTAATTATTATCTCTCATGATATCTGCAGATCAAGAATTGGAGTGGCTCAGTTAGGCCATTCTAGCTTAGGGTCCATCAAGCTGTTGCTGTATAATACTGTCTGGGGCTTGGGTTATCTCAAAGGGTTCTACATTTACAAATCTGGTAATTGGGATGGGAAGACTTGAACAGCTCAGAGCTGGAACAACTGAAATTCTTCAGGAATCTCTTTCTCTCCTTGTGATCTAGCCATCATGGTTAGGGTGGCCAGAATTCTCATATTTAGGATCAGGTCTTCCAAAGTATGTGTTCTAAGAGAGAGCCAAGTGGAATTTATATTACTTTCTATTGCTCATCTTCCACCACATTCTGTTGACCAAAACATTATTCATTTTATTGAAGTTTGAGAGGAAGGAACATCACCTCTCAGTGGAGGGTGTTGCAGGTTTTTAGTGTTTCTTTTGGTAGTTTAAAAATTTTCTATATGAGGGTACCCTCAAAAAATGGAGATAGTACGAAGTCTTTGCATCTTTTTAAATTAGAGTTTATTTTTAAAGCAGTTTTAAGATTACAGCAATCATTATCAAGCATAAAGTACAGAGATTTCCCATATGTCCCCTACCTCCATACATGCATAGCCTCCCCCATTTTCAATATCCCCACCAGAGTGGTACATTTATTATAATTGGTGAATGTACCTTGACACATGATTATCACTCAAAATGTATAGTTTACATTAGGGTTCGCTCTAGGTGTTGTACATGCTATGGGTTTGGACAAACATATAATGATATGTGCCACTGTTACAGTATCATAGAGTAGTTTCACTGTTTAAAAAATCCTCTCTGTTCTGCCTACTCATCTCTCCCTCCCCCATAACACCTGGAAACCACTGATATTTTTATTGTCTAGATAGTTTTGCCTTTTCTGAAATGTATAATTGGAATCATACAGTATGTAACCTTTTCAGATGGTCTTCTTTCACTTACTAATATTTAATCTTTCTTTGTGTTTTTTCATGATTTGATAGCTCATTTATTTTTAGTGCTGAGTGATATGCCACTTTTTGAATGTACCACAGTTTATTTACCCATTCATCTGCAGGAGAACATCTTTGTTGTTTCCACATTTTAGCAACAATGAATAAAGCTGCTGTAGACATCTGTATGCCTGCTTTTGTATGGAGGTATGTTTTCAACTCCTTTGGGAAAATACCAAGGAGCAAAATTTGTGAATTGTATGATAAGAGTATTTTAATTTTGTAAGAAACGTCCAAATAGTCCTCCAAAGAAAGTATTCCAATTTGCATTCCCACTGTAAATGAATGAGAATTCCTGTTACACCACATCCTCACCAGCATTTAATGTCAGTGTTCTGGACTTTGGCCATTCTAATAGGTGTGTAGTAGTATTGCATTGTTGTTTTAATTTTCATTTCTCTGATGACATAATATGGAGCATCTTTTCATATACTTATTTCCCATCTGTATATCTTATGTGATGTACTGACTGTTAAGGCCTTTGGCCCATTTTTTTAAAATCTTGTTGTTTTCTTATTTTTGGGAGGTTTAAGAGTTCTTCGTATATTTTGGATAACAGTCTTTGATCAGATAAATGAAAAGTTTGTAAATAGTTTCTCTTAGTCTGTGATTTGTTTTTTCATTCTCTTAACAGTGCCTTTTATAGAATAGAAATTTTTAATATTAATGACGTCTAGCTTATCAATTATTTCCTTCATGGATTGTGCCTTTGGCATTATATCTAAAAGTCATCACCATACCCAAGGACGTCTAAATTTTCTCCTATGATATTTCCTGGGAGTTTTACAGTTATTCATTTTACATTTAGGCTGTGATCCAATTTGTTAATTTTTGAGAAGGGTGTAAGTTTTGCCTTGAGTTTCACATTTTTGCATGTGGATGTATAGTTTTTCCAGTATCATTTGTTGAAAAGACTGTCTTTCCTCCATTGTATTGCCTTTGTTCTTTTGTCAAAGGTCAGTTTATTATATTTATGAGAATCTATTTCTGAGCTCTCTATTTTGTTCCATTGATATACTTGTCTATTCTTTCTCCAATACCACACTGTCTTGATAGCTTTACAGTAAGTCTTAGAGTCAGGTAGTGTCCGTCCTCTAATTTTGTTCTTCTATTGAATATTGTGTCTTTGCAACTTCTGAAAGGCCCTGATTTGTGTGTGTGTGTGTGTGTGTGTGTGTGTCTGACAAAGAAAAATTGTCTCAATTATTCCCATACACATATAGTATATTCATCACAGCAAAATTTGCAATAGTCTCAAAATAGAAATAATCCAACTACATGAGAATAGAAAATAAAATGTGGCATATTCTGACAAAGGTATGTAACACAACAAAGATAATGAATGAGCCACACATACAACTACACAAATCAGTCTCTCTACAAAATGTTATGCAAGAAAAGCAAATGACCAAATAATACACAAAGATTCTTGTTAGATAAAAGCAAGTGAAACTGAACTAACTAGATTAAATAAATTTGTTAAGTATCACATATACAGTTGTAAAACATAAGGAAAGCCAGGACATTATTATCACTACTGTCAGGACCATGGTTACCAATGAGGTGTAGGAGAGAACTAAGTTATCCAGGAGGGATACACCATGAGGTGGTCTGACACGACACTGCCTGTTGTGTTGAGAGGTAACTGTCTGTGACTTAAGGCTCTCAGGAACCTTGGTAACAGAAAATGTATACTAAACATTTCTAAGTTGATTGGGCTTTCCTATATTGTCACTAGCTCTGAATTGCCTAAATTTGAGAAGGTAAGAGAGGTAGGCTTCTGTGTTTAAGAATTTTGTCTTTACTGAATACTGCAGCTGGGTACTCTGCCTCAGTTACTTTGGGCTCCATATTGCATAAAAGTAGAACCTTGGTGGGTAGTGTAACAGATGATCTCGTATATATATATTTTACATCTTTATTGGAGTATAATTTCTTTACAATGGTGTGTTACTTTCTGCTTTATAACAAAGTAAATCAGTTATACATATACATACATTCCCATATCTCTTCCCTCTTGCATCTCCCTCCCTCCCACCATCCCTATCCCACCCCTCTAGGTGGTCACAAAGCACCAAGCTGATCTCCCTGTGCTATGTGGCTGCTTCCCACTAACTATCTATTTTATGTTTGGTAGTGTATTTATGTCCATGCCACTCTCTCCCTTTGTCACAGCTTACCCTTCCCCCTCCCCATATCCTCAAGTCCATTCTCTAGTAGGTCTGTGTCTTTATTCCTGTCTTACCCCTAGGTTCTTCATGAAATATTTTTCTTAAATTCCATATATATGTGTTAGCATACGGTATTTTTCTTTTTCTTTCTGACTTCCTTCACTCTGTATGACAGACTCTAGGTCCATCCACCTCATTACAAATAGTTCAATTTCGTTTCTTTTTATGGCTGAGTAATATTCCATTGTATATATGTGCCACATCTTCTTTATCCATTCATCTGATGATGGACACTTAGGTTGTTTCCATCTCCAGACTATTGTAAATAGAACTGCAATCAACATTTTAGTACATGACTCTTTTTGAATTCTGGTTTTCGCAGGGTGTATGCCCAGTAGTGGGATTGCTGGGTCATATGGTAGTTCTATTTGTAGTTTTTTAAGGAACCTCCATACTGTTCTCCATAGTGGCTGTATCAATTTACATTCCCACCAGCAGTGCAAGAGTGTTCCCTTTTCTCCACACCCTCTCCAGCATTTATTGTTTCTAGATTTTTTGATGATGGCCATTCTGACTGGTGTGAGATGATATCTCATTGTAGTTTTGATTTGCATTTCTCTAATGATTAATGATGTTGAGCATTCTTTCATGTGTTTGTTGACAGTCTGTATATCTTCTTTGGTGAAGTGTCTATTTAGGTCTTCTACCCATTTTTGGATTGGGTTGTTTGTTTTTTTGTTATTGAGCTGCATGAGCTGCTTGTAAATTTTGGAGATTAATCCTTTGTCAGTTGCTTCATTTGCAAACATTTTCTCCCATTCTGAGGGTTGTCTTTTGGTCTTGTTTATGGTCTCCTTTGCTGTGCAAAAGCTTTTAAATTTCATTAGGTTCCATATGTTTCTTTTTGTTTTTATTTCCATTTCTCTAGTAGATGGGTTAAAAAGGATCTTGCTGTGATTTATGTCATAGAGTGTTCTGCCTATGTTTTCCGCTAAAAGTTTGATAGTTTCTGGCCTTATATTTAGGTCTTTAATCCATTCTGAGTTTATTTTTGTGTGTGGTGTTAGGGAGTGTTCTAATATCATACTTTTACATGTACCTGTCCAGTTTTCCCAGCACCACTTATTGAAGAGGCTGTCCTTTCTCCACGATACATTACTAACTCCTTTATCAAAGATAAGGTGACCATATGTGCGTGGGTTTATCTCTGGGCTTTCCCTCCCGTTCCACTGATCTATCTTTCTGTTTTTATGCCAGTACCATACTGTCTTGATTACTGTAGCTTTGTAGTATAGTCTGAAGTCAGGGGACCTGATTCCTCCAGCTCCGTTTTTCATTCTCAAGATTGTTTTGGCTATTCAGGGTCTTTTGTGTTTCAATACAAATTGTGAAATTTTTTGTTCTAGTTCTGTGAAAAATGCCAGTGGTAGTTTGATAGGGATTACATTGAATTGTAGATTGCTTTGGGTAGTAGAGTCGTTTTCACAATGTTGATTCTTCCAATCCAAGAACATGGTATATCTCTCCATCTATTTGTATCATCTTTAATTTCTTTCATCAGTGTCTTATAATTTTCTGCATACAGGTCTTTTGTCTCCTTAGGTAGGTTTATTCCTAGATATTTATTCTTTTTGTTGCAATGGTAAATGGGAGTGTTTTCTCAATTTCACTTTCAGATTTTTCATCATTAGTGTATAGGAATGCCAGAGATTTCTGTGCATTAATTTTGAATCCTGCTACTTTACCAAATTCATTGATTAGGTCTAGTAGTTTTCTGGTAGCATCTTTAGGAATCTCTATGTATAGTATCATGTCATCTGCAAACAGTGACACCTTTATTTCTTCTTTTCCAATTTGGATTCCTTTTATTGCCTTTTCTTCTCTGATTGCTGTGGCTAAAACTTCCAAAACTATGTTGAATAAGAGTGCTGAGAGTGGGCAATCTTGTCTAGTTCCTGATCTTAGTGGAAATGCTTTCAGTTTTTCACCATTGAGGACAATGTTGGCTGTGGGTTTGTCATATATGGCCTCTATTATATTCAGGAAAGTTCCCTCTATGCCTCCTTTCTGGAGGGTTTTTATCATAAATGGGTATTGAATTTTGTTGAAAGTTTTCTCTACATCTATTGAAATGACCATATGGTTTTTATCCTTCAATTTGTTTATATGGTGTATCACATTGATTGATTTGCATATATTGAAGAACCTTTGCATTCCTGGAATAAACCCCACTTGATCATGGTGTATGATCCTCTTAATGTGCTGTTGGATTCTGTTTGCTAGTATATTGTTGAGGATTTTTGCATCTATGTTCATCAGTGATATGGCCTATAGTTTTCTTTCTTTGTGACATCATTGTCTGGTTTTGGTATCAGGGTGATGGTGGCCTTGTAGAATGAGATTGTGAGTGTTCCTCCCACTGCTATATTTTGGAAGAGTTTGAGAAAGATAGGTGTTAGCTCTTCTCTAAATGTTTGATAGAAATCGCCTGTGAAGCCATCTGGTCCTGGGTTTTTGTTTGTTGGATGATTTTTAATCACGGTCTCAGTTTCAGTGCTTGTGATTGGTCTGTTCATATTTTCTATTTCTTCCTGATTCAGTCTTGGCAGGTTGTGCATTTCTAAGAATTTGTCCATTTCTTCCAGGTTGTCCATTTTACTGGCATAGAGTTGCTTGTAATAATCTCTCATGATCTTTGATATTTCTGCAGTGTCAGTTGTTACTTCCCCTTTTTCATTTCTAATTCTATAGATTTGAGCCTTCTCTCTTTTTTTCTTGATGAGTCTGGCTAATGGTTTATCAATTTTGTTTATCTTCTCAAAGAACCATCTTTTAGTTTTATTGATCTTTGGTATCATTTTCTTCATTTCTTTTTCATTTAATTCTGATCTGATCTTTATGATTTCTTTCCTTCTGCTAACTTTGGGGTTTTTTTATTCTTCTTTCTCTAATTGCTTTAGGTGTAAGGTTAGGTTGTTTATTCGAGATGTTTCTTGTTTTTTAAGGTTGGATTGTATTGCTATAAACTTCCCTCTTAGAACTGCTTTTGCTGCATCCCATAGGTTTTGGGTCGTCGTGTCTCCATTTTCATTTGTTTCTAGGTATTTTTTGATTTCCTCCTTGATTTCTTCAGTGATCACTTCATTATTAAGTAGTGTATTGTTTAGCCTCCATGTGTTTGTATTTTTTACAGATCTCTTCCTGTAATTGATATCTAGTCTCATAGCGTTGTGGTCGGAAAAGATACTTGATACAGTTTCAATTTTCTTAAATTGACCAAGACTTGATTTGTGACTCAAGATATTATCTATCCTGGAGAATGTTCCATGAGCACTGGAGAAAAATGTGTATTCTGTTGTTTTTGGATGGAATGTCCTATAAATATCAATTAAGTCCATCTTGTTTAATGTATCATTTAAAGCTTGTGTTTCCTTATTTATTTTCATGTTGGATGATCTGTGCATTCATGAAAGTGGGGTGTTAAAATCCCCTACTATGAATGTGTTACTGTCGATTTCCCCTTTTATGGCTGTTAGTATTTGCCTTATGTATTGAGGTGCTCCTATGTTGGGTGCATAAATATTTACAATTATTATATCTTTTTCTTGGATCGATCCCTTGATCATTATGTAGTGTCCTTCTTTGTCTCTTCTAATAGTCTTTATTTTAAATTCTATTTTGTCTGATATGAGAATTGCTACTCCAGCTTTCTTTTGGTTTCCATTTGCATGGAATATCTTTTTCCATCCCCTCACTTTCAGTCTGTATGTGCCTCAAGGTCTGAAGTGGGTCTCTTTTAGACAGCATATATATGGGTCTTGTTTTTGTATCCAGTCAGCCAATCTGTGTCTTTTGGTGGGAGCATTTAGTCCATTTACTTTTAAGGTAATTATCGATATGTATGTTCCTATTCCCATTTTCTTAATTGTTTTGGGTTCATTATTATAGGTCTTTTCCTTCTCTTGTGTTTCTTGCCTAGAGAAGGTCCTTTAGCATTTGTTGTAAAGCTGGTTTGGTGGTGCTGAACTCTCTCAGCTTTTGCTTGTCTGTAAAGGTTTTAATTTCTCCATCAAATCTGAATGAGAATCTTGCTGGGTAGAGTAATCTTGTTTGTAGGTTTTTCTCCTTCATCACTTTAAATATGTCCTGCCACTCCCTTCTGGCTTGCAGATTTTCTGCTGAAAGATCAGCTGTTAACCTTATGGGGATTCCCTTGTGTGTTATTTGTTGTTATTTCCCTTGCTGCTTTTAATATGTTTTCTTTGTTTTTAATTTTTGACAGTTTGATTAGTATGTGTCTTGGCGTGTTTCTCCTTGGAGTTATCTTGTATGAGACTCTCTGTGCTTCCTGGACTTGATTAACTATTTCCTTTCCCATATTAGGGAAGTTTTCAACTATAATCTCTTCAAATATTTTCTCAGTCCCTTTCTTTTTCTCTTCTTCTTCTGGAACCCCTATAATTTGAATGTTGGTGCATTTAATGTTGTCCCAGAGGCCTCTGAGACTGTCCTCACTTCTTTTCATTCTTTTTTCTTTATTCTGCTCTGCAGTAGTTATTTCCACTATTTTGTCTTCCAGGTCACTTATCCGTTCTTCTGCCTCAGTTATTCTGCTATTCACCCTTTCTAGAGTACTTTTAATTTCATTTATTGTGTTGTTCATTGTTGCATCTTTAGTTTTTCTAGGTCCTTGTTAAATGTTTCTTGCATTTTCTCTATTCTATTTCCAAGATTTTGGATCATCTTTACTATCATTATTCTGAATTCTTTTTCAGGTAGACTGCCTATTTCCTCTTCATTTGTTAGGTCTGGTGGGTTTTTATCTTGCTCCTTCATCTGCTGTGTGTTTTTCTGTCTTCTCATTTTGCTTATGTTACTGTGGTTGTGGTCTCCTTTTTGCAGGCTGCAGGTTTGTAGTTCCCATTGTTTTTGGTGTCTGTCCCCAGTGGCTAAAGTTGGTTTAGTGGATTGTGAAGGCTTCCAGGTGGAGGGGACTAGTGCCTGTGTTCTATTGGATGAGGCTGGATCTTGTCTTTCTGGTGGGCAGGTCCACATCTGGTGGTGTGTTTTGGAGTGTCTGTAGCCTTATGATTTTAGGCAGCCTCTCTGCTAATGGGTGGGGTTGTGTTCCTGTCTTGCTAGTCATTTGGCATAGGATATCCAGCACTGTAGCTTGTTGGTCGTTGAGTGAAGCTGGGTGTTGGTGTTGAGATGGAGATTTCTGGGAGATTTTTGCCTTTTGATATTACGTGGAGCTGGGAGGTATCTTGTTGACCAGTGTCCTGAAGTTGGCTCTCCCACCTCAGAGGCACAGCACTGACTCCTGGCTGCAGCACCAAGAGCCTTTCATCCACACAACTCAGAATAAAAGGGAGAAAAAGAAGAAAGAAAGAAAGGAAGGAAGGAAGGAAGGAAGGAAGGGAGAAAGAAAGAAAGGAAGGAAGGAAGGAAGGAAGGAAATAAAAGAAAATAAAATAAAGTAAGGTAAAATAAAATAAATTTATTAACATAAAAATATAATTATTAAGAAAAAATAATTTTAAGTAAAAATAAAAAACAAAAATGGACGGATAGAACCCTAAGACAAATGGTGAAAGCAAAGCTATACAGACAAAATCTCACACAGAACCATACATATACACACTCACAAAAAGAGGAAAAGGGAAAAAAATAATAAATATGCTCTCAAAGTCCACCTCCTCAATTTGGGTTGATTCGTTTTGTATTCAGGTATTACACTGATGCAGGGTACATCAAGTTGATTGTGGAGATTTAACCCACTGCTCCTGATGTTGCTGGGAGCGATTTCCCTTTCTCTTTGTTTACACAGCTCCCGGGGCTCCACTTTGGATTTGGCCCCCACCTCTGCGTGTAGGTCACTGAAGGGTGTCTGTTCTTTGCTCAGACAGGGCGGGGTTAATGGAGCCGCTGATTCGGGCACTCTGGCTCACTCAGACCGGGGGCAGGGAGGGTTACGGAGTGCAGGGCGAGCCTGTCATGGCAGAGGCTGGCATGACATTGCACCAGCCTGAGGTGCACCGTATGTTCTCCCGGGGAAGTTGTCCCTGGATCCCGGGACCCTGGCAGTGGTGGGCTGCACAGGCTCCCAGGAGGGGAGGTGTGGAGAGTGACCTGTGCTCGCACAGAGGCTTCTCGGTGACGGCAGCAGCAGCCTTAGCATCTCATGCCCGTCTCTGGGGTCCGCGCTGTTAGCCGTGGCTCGCGCCTGTCTATGGAGCTCCTTTAAGCAGCTCTTTTAATCCCCTCTCCTTGCACACCAGGAAACAAAGAGGGAAGAAAAAGTCTCTTGCTTCTTTGGCAGGTTCAGATTTTATCCCAGACTCCCTCCCAGCTAGCTGTGGTGCACTAACCCCTTCAGGCTGTGTTCATGCCGCCAGTCCTCTCCCTGTGCTCCAACTGAAGCCCGAGCCTCAGCTCCCAGCCTACGCCTGCCCCGGCGTGTGAGCAGACAAGCCTCACGGGCTGGTGAGCGCCGGTCGGCACTGTGCAGGAATCCTCTGTGCAGGAATCTCCCTGCTTTGCCCTCTGCACCCCTGTGGCTGCCCTCTCCTCCGCGGCTCCGAAGCTCCCCCCTTCTGCCACCTGCAGTCTCCGCCCATGAAGGAAAGGGCTTCTAGTGTGTGGAAACCTTCACTCTTTCATGGCTCCCTCCCACTGGTGCGGGTTCTGTCCCTATTCTTTTGTTTCTGTTTATTCTTTTTTCTTTTTCCCTACCCAGGTACGGGGGGAGTTTCTTGCATTTTGGGAGGCCTGAGGTGTTCTGCCAGCATTCAGTAGGTGTTCTGTAGGAGTTGATACACGTGTAGATGTATTTCTGATGTATCTATGGGGAAGAAGGTGATCTCCGGTTCTTACTCTTCCACCATCTTCCCCCTTCCCCTCATATTTTATGTATGTATATATGTATAGTGTAGATGGAATTACCATCTTAAAAAATGTTGTCACCAGTATATGTTGAGGTATGTTTATTCTAAATTTTCCTTAATTAAGAAAATTCCTTTCCCTTTAGCTCTCCTCTATCTTCCCCCCTCAAAATTATATTTTTTAATCCTCCATGTATTAAATTTTTTTCTGGTGTCCAATATGGGCCTTCCTTAATTTGTGCCAAATCACAGACTAATTGACACATTTTTTTCTTAATTCCAATCCCATGTGTTTCAATTCTTAGAATATTTTTCAAAAATAAATTTGAGTTTCCCTTCCTTGTGCATGCATGTAACATATTTCCTACTATTTTTGTATTTATTTCATAATTTTTTTTTTTTTTTTTTTTTGTGGTACGTGGGCTTCTCACTGTTGTGGCCTCTCCTGTTGCGGAGCACAGGCTCCAGACACACAGGCTCAGTGGCCATGGCTCATGGGCCCAGCCACTCTGTGGCATCTGGGGTCTTCCCAGACTAGGGCACGAACCCGCATCCCCTGCATTGTCAGGTGGACTCTCAACCACTGCACCACCAGGGAAGCCCTTATTTCAGAATTTTGAAGGAGTATATGAAAGGGGAATTTAATTGAAGTCTTTTGAAAATAAAAACATTTTAAAAACTGTAGCCATGAACAATATAAATTTGTAACATCTACCTTATTTAAAAGCTTAAAGCATTTTATATCCTTTTATAGTTTCAGAGCTAGGGAAACGTCCCTATGAAAAATTAATATTTTTAATCTGTAAGTAGAAGTGGTTCAATATAACTCCATATTTTTAAATAAATTTGTATTTCTTGATGACCCATAGTAAATGAGAATCATTATGAGGATATCTTTAAGTTATTTTATTGTAATGAAGTCTGTTTTGTAATCTTGTTAAAGAAGTTGAAATCTTATTATAAGGCATTTATAGAAGGGAAGAAAAGATTAGAAGTAACTAGTTTTTATTGAAAGAGTCTCTGAGTGTCAACAAATATTATTTCCAATAGTCTTCTCACATTTTTTCTTGTCCTTGGCTTGTAGCTTTCTGTTCCCTAAACCAATTTTTTTCATACTTTTGCATACTTTCCCCCTGGATATATAACTAAGTCTGGGTGTCTTAAACCATTAGATTACGATTGCTCTCATTTTCCCCTCTTCCAGAGTTTATTCCATCCTCTGATCCTGAGAGTATATCTCAGGTTTATAATTGGCCTAGGTAAATGTGATTTCAGAAGCAATCATAACAGGACAGATAGAAGAAACAGAGAAAGCATGTGTATTGAAGGTGCTCTAAATATTTTCGAAGGGGAAATCATTCAAAACTAGGCAAGAAGGAAAATAGGAAGATAATTTACAAGCTAAATTAACATGAGACCAATTAGACTTTGCAATATTATTGGAACTTCCACAGAGAGTTTGAGGTTAAATCATCCATGGAACAAATGAATTTAGAAATAAGCCAATTATATTATTCACTGAATGTGTTGATGATCTTAGAATTTTTATGCTCTTACACTAATGAAATTGCCACACTATGTTATAGTCTGTAAGGCCACTAGCTTCATTAAAAAATGCAGAATGGAATACAGAGGTGGAAGATGTCAGGTAAAATAATAAAACAATACAAATATATTTTATATTTAACAATATTTTAACTTTATAGATTATTTATTAAATGTACAGAAGTTTCAACATTAATACAATTAATTGCAGAAACATTACCACAATCTTGTCAATCATTAGGAAACTAAATTAACCTAAACCAGGAGCATTTACTTAAAGAAAAAAAAATAAAAGTATCTTAGTTAACAGTAGAGTAAATTGACTCACTAAACAATATTTGGCTGTTTAAGTAGAATTAATGAAGTGAATCAATACAATAGGGATTATAAGTTTTTTTTAGGTGATCAGTAAATATTCCTTGAATATTGAATGGCTCTAGCACCTACCTTTTTTCAACTGCAACTATTTTTATGACAACAGATCTAACTAATTTCTTTCCCTTGAATTAAAATATTGCAATCATATTCCTCAGTGGCCTATACACTCATAGAAAATAAATATTTCAAGCTTATTTCCTTTTGTTGTTATTTATCTTTTCATACTTCATGTCCTTACTCTTTTAAAGTTATTAACTCATTTTGTGTAATGATACTATCTTATATATCCTCACAAACCTCAAATTTCTATCTGCTTTCTCTCTAGATATTAGATATTTAATAAACATATCTGGGGCTAATATACAAATAAATGAATTAAAATAATTAAGAGTTGGGAAGAAAATACTATTAATATTTTTGCTATGGGAAATGAAAAATGTTTTAACATCCATGATTCAATTCAATTCCACATATATTTATCAAAGGCCTAGTATATTTTTGGTAGTAGCTGTAACTGTTATAGGTATTCATCATGAAATTAATTTTTCATAAGTAGCGTTTTACAGAATGGAACATCTGAAAGTAGGAAAGTTAAGTACAGCATGCATTCCACATAGTAACAATAACAATAATTTTTGGAAGATTTTGGCTATTTCTATGTCTCTAAATTAAATATATTGAAAATATTGAATAAAGTTTTAAAAGAATTAGGAAATATTATAACAGAGTTTGTTATTTTTTTCTACATTGGTATTTAATAAATTACCTAAAGTGATATTTCTATACAAGAATTTAGCCTAGCAAGGCATAACATTTCTATTAACTACACTTTTTCTATAATTGTCATGAAAAATAACTATTGGTATACTTTCCCCAGGCCTACTCTGTCTGCATTGAAAGTGAAAATTTAACAAATTGTAGTCAATGAGGGATTTGACAAAGTGCAATAACTGGAAATTGCCAATAATCTGTTTCTAATTTGTATTAGAAAAGAAAAATGAGCTGAGTCATTGAATGTATTTAAAAATGAATTGCAGTTGGTGTATATTGTGGCTAACTGCCGGGGACCAGCCCCAGCTGGACAGGTTTCACCCAAAGGGGAGACGGAGTCGGCGTGGACAGAGCACAAGACACCTCAGAGGATGCAAGGATCTGACAAATTTATTTTTCACGATTCCAAAGTATTTATACTATAAAATAATCTCATTTTCAATCTTAACAACCTCATTCCCATGCCAAAAAATCTCTTACACAAGCCATAAAACAAAAGTAATTTACATCAATAGATTACATCAGCAGGTTAAACAGGTTAAATAATCTTCTTATCGCTTATAGTCTCTTTCATCCCCTGTGGCCATAAAACCTCCCCGCCACCATACCCAAGTGTTTCCTAACATATCTCTAACTCCCCAGGAGGGCCAAAACCCATTCAATTTGTCTTCTAAAGTAAGCTTTTGCCACACAAATGCTCCTATTGTATTTCCCTGAACCCAACGCCCTGGCCTGGGAGTGGGGATTTCAGGTGTAGCCATTAAAGGAGCCGGAGTAGTTACAATCTTTTTGGCTTTACCCTAAGTTGGGGTCTTTCCCTAAACCCTCCATCGGAGCTGGAAATATTTCCCAACACTAATAGCAATCCCATAAAAATCACCTTAAGCAAAAGCAGGGGGGGACAAGGGGAACCACGCAGAGGAGAGCTTTGCTTCTCCATATTTGTACCTGACAGTACCAGCTTTGCTTGGCACTATGGGTCTCGTCCGTGCTGAGACTCAAAGGCACTTCCTACACGGCTCCCGGCAGCTAACCAGCTTTCAGACACTGAATAATTCAAAGGTTAATAATATATGTTTAAGAAGATGAAGAAAATCTTTACAAATTTTATAGAAAGATTTTTAAATACTACTAATAATGTAGCATATTGTTTCAGGCAATTTATCACATTTTGAATCTGAAATAAATTCTTATTATGTAAATATTTTAAGGAAGAAAAGGATAATGCCATTTACCAGAGTTTTTATATAACTCTGCGTCAAATGCTACCAAAGCAGTCTTGCAATTATTACAAAAAAATAGTAAAGCCTTGTTTTCTCATATTTTTATAGGAAAACACTGTATAAATTAGAAACATTATGGCTATGGCAAAACGTAGTAGAAATATTTAGCAATTGTTCCTTTCAACTATTCATTACTTAGAAGTCATTGATTTGTTCGAATTACAGGTTCAAGAAACAAGTTTTTCAGAATAATGTCATTTGTGACAAATAATAATTTGTATGACATTTCTTTTTACTAAATAAATGATCTTGGAATCCCACTTTACATTTCAATAAAGCCATTACCAAATCCCTAAACACAAACTAAAACCAAACAAATTTACCTGCATTATTTTCTGCCCTCACTCAATTACACTGATAGTTTCTCAGGATGTAATTTTTTTCTCTAAGTAATATTTAATGCTTTCCATTGAACTAGAAATGTCAGAAGTGACAAAACTAAAAGAAATGGGAGACTGCTCATATAGGTATACATTTTATATCCTTTGCATATACAATTCTTAAATATCATATATTTATATTTTAAATTGGAATCAAGGACTCAGTACAGTGAATACATTTAAATGACATTACTAAACATATTCAAGAAGATCCCTTTTATACACCAGTAACACAATTTCTGCTGGAGCAGAGAGAGAGAGAGAGAGTTCCATTCTAAGCACAAATCCTAATCATATTCTCAATGCTTAGTACAGTGCCTTGAGCAGAGGAGGTGCTCAATAAACAGTTTTTTGATGAGTGAATGTACTTACAGTGAAGGCTTTGAAACCAGCTCCCCTGCTTACTAGCTGAAATACTTGGAATAAGTTATTTAAATTTTTCTCGTTGTACTAATTCATAAAGAGAGAACAATAGGAGTACCAATTTACAGGGTTTTAAGAAGGTTAAATAAGACCACACAAGTGCATCACTCTAAAATTACCATTCTTATGTATCTGTGTAAATGATGTCCCCTGGAGTTTTAAAATATGGCAATTTGAGACAAATTGATTTATATATAAAGTACTTAAAATGGTGACTGGCACATAACAAACTTTCAATTATTCAGTTATTATGGTACTTCACACTTAGTTTAAAGACTGGTTTGATTGTGCGTATAATTAACTATCACTTTGTTGATTCCATTGTTTAGTTTCTATTTGTATAATTTAAGAATAACTCAACCACCTTAATAAAAATTTTATTAAGATTTTCAGAATTAGAACGGATCTGAATGGTATCCTATCATACCTTCATACAAAACAAGGATCTACTTGAACACTAGTATGCCTATAAAGTCTTGGTCATCTTGAATTATAGTAATTAAGGGAGCTTACTAGAAAGAATGCTGATGTGAATTTTAAAGGTGGAGGAAGAGGAAATAGAAAGCAGAAAAAATAAGTGTCTCATTTGTGAGTTAATTTGAATTAAGATTTATTGTTAGCCAACTTCAGTTTGTACCTAAGTGTGTTTCTTTAGTAAAACAGTAATATTATTAATGTTGGTGGCAAAATATATCATTGCCACTGTTAGAGCTGATTGTAAGTTTGATTACAATCAAACTTAAAGTGGTGTAAGGTAAAGTGGACAGACTTTCAAGTTTCCCCTGAACAGCTTGGGTTTATATCTATTTCCAAGTGTAAGTTATCAATAGCATTCCCTTTCATTCTCATAAGAGTCCCAGCCTAGATGATAAATTATATGGTTACCTTAAATATAAAGGGATTTTCACATGTTGTATAGCCACTTGACTAAGAAAAGCTTTGCTTGCAAATAACAAACTGAAATTAGCTTAGGAAAAAGAAATTTTCTTGGCTCTTATTAGAACCACAGGAAACTAAAGAGTACAATTGGTTTCAAGGACAAATCCATATTGTAGTATTTTAAAATTTGTGTTCTAAGTATAAATTGAAATTTCATTGTCAGTATTTTTTCAACTATTATCAGAGACCTTACAAATCATAATTATGGCATTGTTTTACTCAATTTATAAGTGTACTCACATATTATAAAAAGCAGTTTGGCAGTTTAATTCATTAAATGGTATGACATCTAGACTTGGTTATCTAGAAAGTAAAAGCCATGCAAGTAACATAGTAATCATTCACATATAAAAATTTACCTGATTTTTGGATTATGATGGCAATCCCAATCTTTCTCTTCTTTGTGTATGTAATTGAACATGTGTATATGTGTATATACACATATATAGAGAATGACTGTCTAAACACAACTAAACAGTTACAAAATTTAGCCATTGTTACAAAAAGCTAATCTCAACAAATATTGTTACAAAAAGCTGATTTCAACAAATATAAAAGCACTGAAATGCATGGTGGAATTAAGCCAGAAAAAAACAACAGAAACCCAAATATAATTTTAAAATCCTCATATATTTTGCAATTAAATAACAATTACCTAAATAGCTTGACCATGGGTAATAACAAATCCCGATGAAAATTAGAATATTTTGCATAAAATGTTGATGAAAAATGATGTATCATAAACCTGTAGAATTCTTCAAATACAGAAAAAAACAACATTGTATCTATTCTAATAATGAGAAAAAATCCAAATAATCTACAAAATCAACTTATTCTAACCCATCAGAGAGTTAAGGCCACAATGCAACTAAGAGGATTGAATTCCAAGGAATGTCCAACACCTCTGAGGAGAGACAGAACATACAAACTGTTCCTAGTTTGGCAGAGCATGAGAGGAAGAGATGGCTAAATAGAAAGAGACAGAGAGAGAGAGAAAATTTGTGTATGTATTTTTGTTGATTACTGTGTGTTTTTATGTATAAACAGTAGTAGATGTATATAAAGAGCAGTAATAAGCTAAGGGGAAAAGAATGACAGCATTATGGTATATAATCTGTAACACCTTTTGATGCAGTCTACTAAAGCTTCTCTACTGATATTTTTAGTAGAATAAAATATTACATCCTTAAACTTAGTATGTTTTGAAATAAATCATTTTAGTCTTCTCAAATCAGGAGGGAGGCAAACATAGCCACCATTATTGGTATTATTATTTATTTATTATTATAATATTATTTTTATTTAACAAAATAATTAGGGACTTTTTAGCATTAATAATCAGGAATACAAAGAAAAAATAAACAATTATTTTTGTGGTAAAATGGCATTTCACAAAAATATGAATATTTACCTTGTTAACCAAATATATTCAACTGAAATATAAAACACTCAGTGAAGTCATTAGACATGAAGTAACCAAGCAAAAGATTTTGTAGTTTTCCTAGATATACTGGTAGGAAAAAAAAATCATAACTTCTCTATGTTTATTAGTTAAAAAATAATAAGACATTCTTATTCATTATGCAAAGAATAATAAGTGAAATAAAATTAATAGCATCTGTATAACACCTATTACCACTTCCTGAGAAACAAAATACTATCAATATTTGTATACTAAATCTTGTAGGAAATTCAGTTCTCCATGAATTAGTTAACAGATTTAAAGACATTTCAATCAAATTCTCTGTTATACATTATTAAAAATATATTACAATACATATTATTATTCTAAGGTTTATTTGAAAGTATGAAATGTGAGAACTGAAAAGAAATGTTGGGAAAAAGAAAAAAAACAATGTGATAATTTTAATACTAGATATTAAAATAAAATGGAAAATTTAACAATCAATATGGCAGTGCTGGCAAGAGATTTGATACTAATCAAATGTTCAAAAAAAAATGAGGCAGAAATGAAAACCTTAAACTTATATGCTTAAATACAGGCAACTGTGCCAGTAGTTTCCTGTCCTTCATCAAAGAAGGTTTGGATAACCCATCATGGCACTCTCTGCCACTAAGTCTTAACATGAACTCCAGTTACTCTTACCATATTGCATATTCACAGTCATTTCATCAGAATTGGCCCTCAGGATAAAGACCATTAGCATTGCCTGTCCTAATTTTAAAAAGATAGTGATTTAATTAAATGAATACTCTAAATGAAAATTAAATTAAGACTCCTGGGAAATGAATTAATTATTTTGGGAAAATATAACTCTTTCACTTCACACTTTACACAAGTAAATATCAATACTGTAAAAATATTGTTAAAACCGCTAAAATTTGCAATTTTTAACATGAGAAAATCTGTTGGTAACTACCTGAAATTTGTATAAGAACTTCAAAATGTAACTTTACAGGAAGAATTAACAAAATTTTTAAAATGTTTTTTCTATCTAAGTATTTTTAGTGAATATCTGTATTCAAAAATATTATTTTAAAATTGTAACACATATTGAAGTCATATAACTGTAAAATAATAAGAATGAGAAATGGCTATTGACCTAAAATAGGGCAAATTATATGAGCAAATTAGGCACAAAAGACAAAATGTAAATTATCAGGGTATAAAAATATTCCTATTTTAATAAAAATCCTAGAAATATATGTGGAAATATATCAGTCACGTTTAAAATAATCAAAAGAAAATAAACAATGATATGAATTTTCTGAAAAACAGTTTATTACTGGTTTTCATGAACTATAAAATTATCTGCACTTTTGTGCTCATTTTATGAGAATGTAAAAGATATATTTATTAACATTAAAACATGTTTAACACATATTTGTATATCTATATACGAAATATATTTAAAACATGAACACACACACGTA
Organism: Globicephala melas; assembly: GCF_963455315.2. Taxonomy (NCBI): domain Eukaryota; kingdom Metazoa; phylum Chordata; class Mammalia; order Artiodactyla; family Delphinidae; genus Globicephala; species Globicephala melas. The sequence continues at coordinate 35,822,770 of NC_083317.1, forward strand.
GTGACTGACAAATATGGGAAAGCACAATTTAGAAGAAGAAAACAACACTTCTAGTTTCTCAAAAAAAGTCCACAATTACTTATTTAGAATCCCCGAGTCCAGTTATACTCCAGAATTAAACATTTTTCAATTTTTAAAGGCAATGCAATGTATAGACTGGATATTGTGTAGCACTCTCAGTGGAGCCTGTAGCAGCACACTCTAATAAAAATATCAATATGCTATTTACCACAAGGACTATAGACTAAAGACTATAACATCCTCCCATCCTTCACTTACTTGTTGCCAAGTAAGACTGCAACAGACTTAAGAAAAACACTATTGGGGGTTAGGGATTTTGGATACGTACTTCAGCAAGCTCAGAAAAAGATCTATTCTCTTTCAACTGACCCTCTACATGCCATAGGCCTGTCTCTCCAGTGTTGGGAAATTTATTAGCTGTCTTGGCATCCCATTTGAACAAGAGACAGATTACAACTTTACAACATCAGGAGTATCACCATCAATTATTTCATGCACTAGAAGCTTTGTATTCAAAAGGCTTTATAGTATTATAGAAGCTAAAATGTGTGATGTCCTTTGGCTTAGAAGAAAATATTGGGTTAGGAATTTATGCTGTTCTTGTTCAATTACTATCTATTCAAAACTTGTTTGAGAATTGAAAACCAAATAGCCCTAGTTGATATTAATAACTACTCCTCTTGAAAATCACACAGCAAACAATTGTTAGATATTTTCACCTATGATCTATACTTCCTCTATGAAATTTCAGTAGTTTTTAGCAATGTTTATCACACAGGAGATACTTAATAAATACTTGAAAGAATAACACATTTTAATTAGATTGTTTTTTCAATGAATATGATTTTTTAGGATAATAAAAAGTATGCTGATTCATCTCTTTACAGGCTACATAAATGCAATTAATTTATAGCAAACACTTATTGAGTACATACTAATGCCAGGCAGTGTGCTGATAATTTTACACATATTATTCAGTTGATCATAACAGTAATCCCGGGATATAGTAGGTGCCTTTAATATTCTTGCCTTATGTATGAGAAATGGAAGCTTCAATAGGTGAAACAGATTGCATAAAATCATAAAGATAATATGAGACAGAGGTAAGGTTCTGACTCTAGAAACTGGTGCTATTAACCACTGTAATATTACAACTGTCCTTGAAAAAATATACTTTAAGAATTTTCCTCCTACTGGAGACAAAATGAGGGCATATGCCTGACGTTCACCATAAGGGATTTGACTTAAAATAAAAGTTTCAAACAAAGAATATTGCCGAGAGAATCCCTGCAGTCACCTTTTCTGAGCTGTCATCAGAACTAGGTAGTATATAGGCAGAAAAGGTGTCCTTTTAGAATTTTATACACCCTGGCAAAATAACCACTAGGAAAAAAGATAGAATAATTCATTGAAATAGATGATAATTATACAGGATTTTACTAGGAATGCATCTTTATAAATCTTGTTCAGATATTTTTTCCCCTAGCAGTTTCTAGAGCTGCTGCTCTGGTTTCTACAGCTAGAGATAAGGTTTTTTTGTTTTCTGTTTTTTTTGGCTTTCTGATTTCTGGACTACTTTTTATTTTTAAATTTATTTTTGGCTGCATTGGGTCTTCTTTGCTGCGTGTAGGCTTTCTCTAGTGGCGAGCAGGGCTACTCTTCATTGTGGTGTGCATGCTTCTCATTGTGGTGGCTTCTCTTGTCGTGGAGCACGGGCTCTAGGTGCACAGGCTTCAGTAGTTGCGGCATGTGGGCTCAGTAGTTGTGGTGCAAAGGCTTAGTTGCTCTGCGGCATGTGGGATCCTCCTGGACCAGGGGTCGAACCCATGTCCACTGCATTGGCAGGTGGACTCTCAACCACCACATCACCAGGGAAGTCACTGGAATACTTTAAAATAGTATAATTTCTTAACTCTTTTCAATTAGAAAATTGTAAATCTCTTTTTGTAAAAAAGATGTACTTTGAATTAAAATTTAAATAAATTAAACTATCTTGGTCAGTTTTTCAAAGGCAGTGATAAATTCTTAAGCAAATGGCATAGCAAGTGTTATGTATGGCAAATAAACTGAGTGACCATGATTATGTTAGAACATAATAAAAAATGAGATGTTGATTTTGTTATACAACCTATCCCTATGCCATAGCATAGAATGTCTCATTCTATATACAGAAATTCAAATTATAGAAAGAATTTTTGAGAAAAGATTTACAACACTCATGCCTTAAAGGTGGACATATATATGTATTCATTTTACATGGTATTAAAATATATATATATATAACCAACCAGTCAGAGACCTTAGTGTCACTCAGATTATTTGGTTGTTAGGAAGAGCATGGCTTCAATTAATTTATGCAATAGGGAAATCTATTAAAGATGGTAGTAGTGGTGGTGGTCGTGGTGTTGGTGGTGGTAGAGAGGGTCTCAGAAACAAATGGAAAGGTAAAATCTAGATTTGGACATGAGAGGAACCAGGTCATAACATAGTCTGTATAAATTGAATTGGATGCCACCTCCAGAGTCAGTGGGTTCTAACCATTTTTCTTCTATCCCTGCTTCACTGTATTTAAGACTGAAGCAAAAGAGCAAAACACACACACACACACACACACACACACACACACACACACACACACAGAAGGAGGGATGGAAGGAGAGAAAGAGAACGTGTACAGAAATCAGCCTGAAAACTGTTGCTGTGAGACATCATTTGGAGCAAAGTATACACATTTTCATTTCAATATACCATTTCTTCAATAACTCATAACTCCAAAGTATTAAATGTTTAGAAAAATACATTTACTGGGATTTAACTCAAATATTTTTCAAATTTCATTTTCAAGCTAGATTAATTTAATTATTGCTTGCCAAACTTCTTTTCCCACCAATCCCGTAAGAACTGCCATTCCATATCAATTACCCTAGATCTTAGCTCCAATGAATAATGATACAGTGTATCATAATCACCCTTCTACTGACTCCTTAAGATCAAACTGCTTAGAAAAGTTTGGTCCATCTTTGTGTAAGTTCAGGGTATCAGTTCTATCTAATGGCTGAATCATTCATTAGAATACCTTGGGCAGTCCTGTGGGGCTATTAAGGATGGCCTGCATACCATTTTCCGTTTTCAAGCTTGAAAATAATATGTTTTGTATAGAGAGCAGTTTTTTATGACTAAAATATCCAAACTGAAGAGGTAGCTATCTACAATAGGGAAATTTTCTAAGAGAACTGGCTCATTGGTATTCTTATTACAGGCCAGTTAAATGACCCAACTCTAATAATTACTACTGGAACTTGGACTAATGTAAAGCAGATCTAGGGAAGCTGGCTTTGATGAAGCCTACATTTCAGTGTGCTAATTTTTCAGGTGTATTCAAGGTAAAAAATAACTTGTTAGAAAATATGACATTTTGAAGAGTTGTGAGTGCCTTTGTGAACTTTTCTCTCTCTCTTTAAGGTTATTGGTATTCTAAATGTGCTAAGTGAAACAACTGTGAATTCAACTAGGTTCATAATGAATTTGATAGTTCATATATGAGTGACATTATAATATTGAATATACTTGATGATATCCATAAACCTTTTTTTAAATTGAAATGTAGTTGATGTATAATATATGTTACAGGTGTACAATATATTGATTCATCATTTTAAAGATTATGCTCCATGTATAATTATTACAAAATATTGGTTATATTCCATGTGTTGTACAATATATCTTTATAGCTTATTTTATACATAATAGTTTGTACCTTTTAATCCCCTATACCTATATTGCCCCTCCCTCTTCCCTCTCTCCACTGGCAACCAGTAGTTTGTTCTTTATATCTGTGAGTCTGCTTCTTTTTTGTTATATTCACTAGTTGGTTGTATTTTTTTAGACTCCACATATAAGTGATATCATATGTTTTTCTTTGATGTACTTTGCTTGACATAATTCCCTCAAAGTCCATCCATGTTTCTGCAAATGGCAAAATTTCATTCTTTTTTATGGCTGAGTAGTATTCCATTATATATATATATATATATATATATATATATATATATATATATATAACCTTTATCCATTCATCTGTTGATGGACACTTAGGTTGCTTGGCAATTGTAAATAATGCTTCTGTGAACACTGGGGTCCATGTAACTTTTCAAATTAGCCTTTTTGGTTTTTTCAGATATATTCCCAGGAGTGGAATTATTGAGTCATATGGTATTTCTATTTTTAGTTTTTTTGAGAAAACTCCCTACTGTTTTCCAGTGACTGCACCAATTTACATTCCCACCAGCAGTATATGAGGGTTCCCTTTTCTTCTCATCCTCGCCAGTATTTGTTACTGGTGTGCTTTTTTTTTTTTTTTTTTGCGGTATGCGGGCCTCTCACTGCTGTGGCCTCTCCCATTGCGGAGCACAGGCTCCAGACGCGCAGGCTCAGCTGCCATGGCTCACGGGCCCAGCCGCTCCGTGGCATGTGGGATCTTCCCGGACCGGGGCACGAACCCGTGTCCCCTGCATCGGCAGGCGGACTCCTAACCACTGCGCCACCAAGGAAGCCCTATTTGTGTGCTTTTAGATGATAGTCATTCTGATAGGTTTGAGGTGGGATCTCATTATAGTTTTGATTTGCATTTCCCTGATGATTAGTGATGTTGAGCATCTTTTCATGTGTCAGTTACATAAAGTATTTATTAAGTGAGGTATGTGGATGAATCATGCTTTCTCTAATTCTGAACTTGAACTTATATTAGATGTACATATTTGAGATAGTTTAGGGTCAAATTATGAACTATGTGGTTTTGTTTCTATAGAGTTCCAGTATTACCAGACAGAAAAATTGTGATTTGCGTCATTGTATAAAATATGGTCTCCATTCAAAGAATGGTAGTTCACAAACCCAGGTTGCTAGGCAGGCAGCAAATTGACTGAAACTGGTTCAGAGTGCAATGTCCATGTCTTAAAGGTTTGACAGAGCTTAGGTAAATGTAATAGAGTGAGAGGTGGAGACAAAATTAATTTAGATCACCACAATACTACACTCTCTTGACCTTTAATATTCTGAATTGTTCATTTTTTGTTGTTATTTATGTCAAACTACCAATGTTTGATTTTATTTTCCTTCCAGTTAAGATTGAATTTCATGGGTCAAACAGCAGAGTATGCTTTTTACCAATACTATACAGAGCTTACATTTTGTAATTTGGGTCATATTTTTTCCAGTCCAAAAACTAAAGGTAGTCACAACAATTTGTTTGATTTTTTTTCTGTTCCCAGGCCAGCAAACATTATGGATAATTAGTACATAGCAATGCCAATTAGCTCCACTATATATATTTACTCTTTAATTCCAGTGTAACCCTAAACACTAGAAATTTACCTCCAAATCACATTTCTCACAAATTTTATGAAATACCTTTTTTTTCCTCAGTCCCTGAATTTGTGCCCATCTATTCTCTCTCCCCTCCTGTTGGTCTATATGAACTGTTTCTTTGTAAGAACATCACTTCTAATTATTTATGCCCACCATTTCATCAACTTTCACCCACTCAGAACATTGTTTGTGAACTTGTCTTTTTTTCTGCATTTTTACTTTCCACACTAATAGTGGGATAGATTGCAGACCATGATTGTGTTTGTGCCAGACAAGTGTGATATAGTTGGTGAGGTCATAAATTTTGAAAGCACATTCATCATGTGACATCAATCTAACCTGACTAAGAAGAAAGCAAGACCATTAAAGGAATGAAAAAAAAAATGGAAGAGTGTTATGGTCAATAAATTAGAAGTCAAAACTTGTTGGGGTTGACAACATTAAAGAAAAAGAGAAAGTAAAGTGGATATCAAAATGTGGAATTATAACTGACATTAGAAATGATGTGTAACACTTAATGGCAAAGTCAGGATGGTGAAAAAGGATGAGGTATATGGTTGAAGAGGGGTGAAGACTAGAGCATTGTAGATAAATAGATCAAAGAAATGAAAAGCCATGGCTCTTAAGGGACTGAACATGAGTATATTAAAATTACCAAGACTTAGATAAGGATAATGTTAGAGATAAGGGTGACTCTTCAAGGAATAGCAAAGAGTTCTATAGATGACAACAACTGGAAAGAGTAAGATATACTGCAATATTACAAACTACATGGGAAGAGTGGTATTTTGATACGAAGAATGAATATCAATCTGGAAGCATCAATAAGAAATAAGAGCATCTTCTTTACCTACATACCAAAGTTAGACAAATATGATAAAGAAAATAGTCACTATTGAATAGATACAGAAGAAAGTCCTCAGGGAAAGTCAGGTTTCAGATAAAGCTTATAGGGAATTTTGTGGCTAACAGGTCATGAATTCCTGATTAGACCATATAAGGACTTTAAAAATAATAATGACATAAGAATGACAAAAAGTATAAAGGACCTCTCCAAAGATAGAGAAAAATGTGAGGTTGGGTCATGGTTATACTCTGGCATAAGAAGCCAATGAAGCTGTGAGTATAACCTGTTAGTGTCACTACTGGTTATAATTAGACAGACAGGTCATATGTGATTTGATTATCATTTTACCTTAGATAATGCAATCCATTTTATGACTGTTGATGGCAACACTAATTTCTTTAAAACAAATACCTGTGACTTCTGATTTTCATTCCAACATGTAGAGATTAGAACTCATCACTAGGTCTTTAAATAAGACCATTCTGAACAAACCAAAAATCAATGACTTTTCTTGGACTCCTCAGATAAATTATATTTTAAGGCAAGCCAACATCCTGAGTGAAAAGTAAAGTCAACCAAACTAGAATTCTATATCCAACAATATTATTCTTCAAAAGTGAAGAGAAATAAAGTTGTTCTCAAACAGTGAAGGAATTCATTGCCAGTGGTTCTTTTCTACAAGAAATGTTAAAGTTCTTCAGGTAGAAGGTAAATGATACAGAGATATAGATCAGAAGTTTATGCTTACATAAAGAAAGAAAAAAACATTAGTAGTAAAATATCTTTTAAATATTTTTATTTACAATTGAAGTAAAAGAAAAAAGTCTTTTCCAGGTAGTAATATTAACATTATATTGGGTAAGTGAAAGGAGTGGTATCAAGATCAATAGGGATGGAAGAAGAAATTTGGAAAACTGTCATAAGGTCCTGCACTACATATAAAGTAAAATAGTGTTAGAGAAAGTAGACTTTTATTAGTTAAAAATTCATATTGAAAATACTAGGGAAAACAGCACCAAAGTATAAAAAATGAGTATAATTCATGTGCTAAGAGAGAAGATAAAATGAAATCACATAAAATGTTCATTTGAGACCATTTAAGGCAGAAAAAGAGAGCAAAGAAGAAAATCATTTTACAAATAGAAAATAGTTAGAAACATGATAGACATTAATCCAACTATATTAAAAATCACTTTAAATGTGACCTGCCTACATACATCAAATAAAAACCAGTGATTGTTGGCATTGGGTGACAGAGCAAGCCAATGATACCCGTTTATTTATTTTGTTTTTAATTGGTTATTATAGTATAGTTGATTTATATTATTCGTTTCAGGTGTATAACATAGTAATTGGATATTTTTATAGATTATACTCCATTTAAAGGTTTATAAAATATTGGCTGTATTCCCTGTGCTGTATAATATATGATGGTATTTTATTTAATTTATACATAGTAGCTTTACTTCTTAATATCTTACGCTTATCTTGCCCCTTCCCATATCCTGCTCCCCACTGGTAACTACTAGATTATTCTATGAGTCTGTTCTGTAATATTCATTCCTTTGTTTTATTTTTTTAGATTCCACATTTAAGGGATACGTACAGTATTTGTCTTTCTTTGTGTAACTTATTTCACTAAGCATAATCCCCTCCAGGACCACCCATGATGTTGCAAATAGAAAAATTTCATTCTTTTTTATGACTAATATTCCATTGTATGTGTGTGTGTGTGTGTGTGTGTGTATACCAATTCTTTATCCATTCATCTGTTGATGGACACTTAGGTTGCTTCCATATCTTGGCAATCGTAAATAATGCTGCTATGAACATTGGGGTACATCTATATTTTCAAATTAGTGTTTTCATTTTCTTCAGATGTATTTCCAGGAGTGGAATTGCTGGATCATATGGACATTCTATTTTTAGTTTGTTTTTAGGAAGCTTCATACTGTTTTCCATGATGGATGCCAATTTACATTTACATTCCCACCAAAAGTGTACTAGGATACCCTATTCTCCACATCCTCCTAAAAATGTATTATTTGTGGTCTTTTTGACAATAGCCTCTTTGACAGATGTGAGGTGATATCTTGTGTTTCTTACTTGCATTTGTCTGATGATTAGCAATGTTGAGCATCTTTTCATGTGCCTGTTGGCCATCTGTACATCTTCTTTGGAAAAATGTCTAATCCAGTCTTTTGCCCATTTTTAATTGGGTTGTTTTTTGTATGTGAGTTGGATGAGCTCTTCATATACTTTGGATAGTAACCCCTTATTGGATATATTACTTGCAAATAATTTCTCTCCTTCAACTGGTTTTCTTTTCACTTTGTAAGTGGTTTCTTTCGCCGTGCAAGAGCTTTTGAGTTTAATTAGGTCCCATTTGTTTATTTTTGCGTTTGTTACCATAGCCTGAGCAGATAGGTAATTCCCCCTCCCAAATTGCCATGACTTACATCAAAGACTATTCTGCCTATGTTTTCTTCTAGGAGTTTTATGGTTTTAGCTCTTACATATAGGTCTTTTTTTTTTTTTTTTTTTTTTGGAGGATCAATTTGGCTTTATTCACATAGCAGAATGCATTGTAATTTTGGCTTTAATTAGGCAGTAGAATGTTATACAGAGAGAAATGTCCACTTACACTGTGCCATTAGCATGCCAGCTTCATGTAAAGCAGAAGTTAGTTCATCTTCAGATGGGGGAAGGACAGATGGTAAACAGACTTGCTAATTCAGAAGATGCTGGTAACAGTCCAGAGAAAAGCAGAATTAGAGCTTCATTCTCCTCCTACTTTTGTCTTTCCTTCTTCTCTCTTTATCTCCCCCCTCCCTTCTTCTGTGCCACTGCATACATATCTATAAAACCCTTGAGGATCTGGTTTCATTTTTTTTAAATTGGGGTATAGTTGTTTTACAATATTTAATTCATTTTCAGTTCATTTCTGTATATGGTGTGAGCAAATCTTCTAATTTCATTCTTTTTTATGTAGCTTTTCAGTTTTCCCAGTACCACTTATTGACAACACTGTCTTTTTCCTGTTGTATATTTTTGCCTCCTTCATCATAGATTAATTGACCATATGTGCATACATTTATTTCTGGGCTCTCTATTCTGTTCCATTGATCACTTTATCTGTTTTTGTGCCAGTACCATATTGTTTAGATGACTATAGCTTTGCAGTATAGTCTGAGGTAAGGGAGAGTGATACCACCAGCTTTGCTCTTTTTTTCTCAAGAATTCTTTGGCTATTTGGGGTCTTTTGTGGTTGCATATAAATGTTAGGATTATTTGTTCTAGTTCTGTGAAAAACATAATGAGACTTTTGATGGGAATTGCATTAAAACTGTATATTCCTTTGGGTTATAGGTGCATTTTAAAATATTAATTCTTCCCATCCAAGAAAACAGAATATCTTTCCATTTCTTTGTATCATCTTCAGTGTCCTTCATCAGTGTTTCATATTTTTTCAAAACTAACGTCTTTCATCTCCTTGGTTAGGTTTATTCCTGGTATCTTATTCTTTTTGATGTGATTTTAAATGGGACTGCTTTCTTGCTTTTTATTTCTGATAGTTCATTATTTGTCTATAGAAAAGCTACATATTTCTATATAGTAATCTTGTATCCTGCAGCTTTGTTGAATTCATTTATTAGTTCTCATAGTTTTTGTGTGGACACTTTAAATTTTTCTATGTATACTGTCATGTCACCTGCAAACAGTTACAGTTTCACTTCTTCTCTTCCAATTTGAATGCGTTTTAGTATTTTTTTCTTCTCTGATTGCTATGGCTTGGACTTCCAATTATGTTAAATAGAAGTAGTGAGAGTGGGCATCCTTGTCTTTTTCCTGATTTTAGAGGAAAAGCTTTTAGTTTTTTACCATTGAGTATAAGATTAGCTGTGGGTTTGTCTTAAATGGCTTATTATTTTGAGATATGTTCCCTCTATACATACGTTGTCACTTTTTTTCCTGCATCTGTTGAGATGATCATTTGATTTCTATCCTTCATTTTGTTAATGTGGTGTATTGCATTGATTGATCTGCAGGTATTGAACCATCCTTGCATCCCAGGAATAAATCCCACTTGATCATTGTGTATGATCTTTTTTATATACAGTTGTATTCTGTTTGCTAATATTTTGTTAAAGAGTTTTGCTTCTATATTCAGCAGAGATATTGGCCTGTAATTTTCCTTTTTTTTTTTTTTTTGTTTTTTTAAGTGTCTAGGTCTAGTTTTATCAAGGCAATTGTGACTTCATAAAATGAATTTGGAGTGTTCCATTGTCTTCCATTTTTTGGAATAGTTTAAAAAAATAGGTATTAGCTCTTCTTTATATGTTTGGTAGAATTTTCCTTTGAAGTCATCTAACCCTGGACTTTGGTTTGCTGGGAGTTTTTTGATTACTGATTCAGTTTTACTACAAGGATTGGTCTGTTAAGATTATCTATTTTTCCTGATTCAGTTTTGGAAGATTGTATGTTGTCTCAGAGGTCCTTTAAAATATCCTCATTTTTAACCTTTTTGCTGTTCTGATTGGGTGATTTTCATTGTTCTATTTTGCAGGTCACATGCATTCTTCTGAGTCACCTAGTCTGCTGTTAATACCTTCTAGTGTATTTTTCATTTCAGTTAGTGTGTTCTTCAACTCTCTGCCTCTACTTCCTCCTTTTTCTTGTTAAAATTCTCACTGTGTTCATCTATTCTTTTCCCACATTCAGTTAGTATTATTATTACTATTGCTTTGAACTCATTATGTGATAAATCATTTATCTCTGTTTTATTAGGTTTTTTTCCAAAATTTTTTTCTTGTTCTTTCATTTGAAACATATTCCTCTGTATCTCTTATTATTTAACTTTATCTGTCTCTATGAAATCAGGTGAAACAGTTACCTATCCTAGTCTTGAAGGAGTGTCATTGGGTGGGATTATCCCTATGCAGTCAGTGTATGCTCAGTGGTTTTGGTGGGAAAGCTGGAACTGAAGTGAGCATGAGTCACATCTTCCCCTGGGGTATGCTGGCAGATACTGTCCTTAGTCAGAGGTGGACTGGAGATGGAGGACCTAGAGCCAGAGCCAGGTGTGAGCCAAGGCTTCTACTGTGCTAAGGGTCAGTCATCACCCTATTGGGTGTGAGTTCAGAGCCCAAGGTGCTAAAGCAGAAGCTCTTAGATTTTGGTCTAAGCTGGTTTTGTTCCCTCTAAATGTATGTACTCTTCTTGGCAACAGCAGCCTCCACCCTAGTGGAGAGCAGAGCTGGATCAAAAGGGGCATCCTTTACAGGCTAGAATATGTGCTGAGATTGTTCATCAAGCCACTCAGAGCCACAGGCAATTTTCAAACTTCTGCCTCTGTGCATGCTGATAATGTTTTCCTTCACCTTGTTCAGGGGCAGGATTGGGTCCAAGCCAGCTCAGTTCCCTCTAAGAGTGCACACTCTCCTTGGCAACAGCACTTCTGCCCTAGTGGAGAGCAGTGCCAGAGCAAAGGGGCTAGTCAGGCAATCGGTGCGAGATGGATGCTTTCTGGGATTGTCACGGGAAACTGCCCAGTACCCCCTGCAGTTTTCAGTATGCTTCCTCCATGCTGTTCCTGGGAGGAAGTAAGCATGTGCATGCACTCTTCACAAATGGAGTCTTGGTTTCTTATAACTCTTTGGTAAGTCCCACTGGTTTTCACACCACCTCAGGGGACTCATCTTCCAGGTGTCAGACCCCAGGGCTGGCATACCCAATATGTGACTCACCCCTCATTCTTCCTAGAAGATCCTCAAGCCCATGATATCCCCCTCCTCATCTGTGTCCCCTGCTATGGCCACAGGACCACAGGCCACAGGTCAGGACCTGACCCTATTGCTTTTCCTCCCTTCCTACCTGACTCCATGTAGATCTTTCTTTATAGTCTTGGTTGTAAAAAAGACTTTATGGCAGTCTCCAAGTTGTTTTTAGCAAGAGTTGTTTTAGTATAGATGTATTTTGATGTATTTATGGGGGGGTGAGCTCAGTGTCCCCATACTCCACCATCTTCATGTCCCCTCTACAAAATACTCACTTTAAATATTAAGTCTCAGATACATTAAACATTAAGGAATGGTAAAAGATGTACATGCTAATATTAATGAAAAGAAAGCTGGAGGTGCAATATTAATTTCAGACAAAGCAAACTTCAGAAGAAGGAAAATTATTAGGGATGAAAGAAACATTCAGTAATGATAAAAGTGTCAGTTCTCTAAGAATACATAAGAATTTTAACTAGGTATGCACTAACAAGAGAGTACAATAATACATGAGACAAAATTAATAGAACTGAAGTAAGAAATAGACAAATTGGCAGTTATAGTTGAAGACTTCAGCACCCTGCTCTTAATGCAAAATAAATAAGAGGTACAGAGAGTAAAAAGGAAGACATAAAAATGAATTTATTCATAGATGACATCATTGTCTATCTGAAAAGTGGAAAGAATCTACAAAAATATTCCTGAAATTAATAAATGACAAGGCAATGTAGCAGAATGCCTGTATTTTTTTAAATTTATTTTCAACTTAGTAATGAACAATTGAATTTAGAAATTAATAAAATAATTCCATTTATAATACAAAAATTATGTAGGTGTAAATCTAAGAAAATATGTATAGGATCTTATGCAGAAATCAGCAAAACACTGGTGATAGAAACAAAAGATCAATATAAATGAAGAGCTAGTCCATGTTTATTGATAGGAAGATTTAAAATTGTTATGCTGTCAAGTTTTGCCAACTTGTTTTATAAATTCAATACAATCTCAAACAAAATCTCAGGAAACTACGTTATGGCTACCGACAAACTGATTCTAAAGTTTATATGGAAAAAAATCCCAGAATAGCCAGCACAGTATTGAAGAAGACAAAAGTCGGTGACCCAAAACTTGTGGGATGGAGCAAAAACATTGCTAAGAGGGAAGTTTTTAGCAATACAGTCCTACCATAAGAAAGAAGAAACATCTCAAATAAACAACCTAAATTTATACCTAAAGCAATTAGAGAAAGAAGAAGAAGAACAACAACAACAAAACCAAAGTTAGCAGAAGAAAAGAAATCATAAAGATCAGATTAGAAATAAATGAAAAAGAAATGAAGGAAACGATAGCAAAGATCAATAAAACTAAACCTGGCTCTTGGAGAAGATAAACAACATTGATAAACCACTAGCCAGACTCATCAAGAAAAGAAGGGAGAAGACTCAAATCAACAGAATTAGAATTGAAAAGGGAGAAGTAACAACTGACCCTGCAGAAATACAAAGAATCATGAGGGCTTACTACAAGTAAACTGTATGCCAATTAAATGCACAACCTGGAAGAAATGAACAAATTCTTAGAAAAGCACAATCTTCTGAGACTTAACCAGTAAGAAAGAGAAAATATAAACAGATGAATCACAAGCACTGAAATTGAAATGGTGAGAAAAAATCTTCCAACAAACAAAAGCCCAGGACCAGATGGCTTCACAGGTGAATTCTATCAAACATTTAGAGAAGAGCTAACACCTATCCTTCTCAAACTCTTCCAACATATAGCAGAGGGAGGAACACTCCCAAACTCTTTCTATGAGGCCACCATCACTCTGATACAAAAAACAGAAAAAGATGTCACAAAAAAGAAAACTACAGACCGATATCACTGATGAATATAGACACAAAAATCCTCAACAAAACACTAGCAAACAGAATCCAACAGCACATTATAAGGATCATACACCATGATCAAGTGGGGTTTATCCCAAGAAAGGATTCTTCAGTATATGCAAATCAATTAATTTGATACACCATATTAACAAAGTAAAGGATAGAAACAATATAATAATCTCAATTGATGCATAAAAAGCTTTTGACAAAATTCAGGACCCATTTATGATAAAAAATTCTCCAGAAAGAAGGCACAGATGGAACTGACCTCAACATAATAAAGGCCATATCTGACAAACCCACAGCCAACATCGTTCTCAATGGCAAAAAAACTGAAACCATTTCCACTAAGATCAGGAAGAAGAAAAGATTGCCCACTCTCACCACTGTTATTCAGCATAGTTTTGGAAATTTTAGCCACAGCAATCAGAGAAGAAAAAGAAAGAAAAGGAATCCAAATCGGAAAAGAAGTTATAAAACTGTCACTGTTTGCAGATGACATGATACTATACATAGGGAATCCTAAAGATGCTACCAGAAAACTACTAGAGATAATCAATTAATTTGTTAAAGTAGCAGGTTACAAAATTAATGCACAGAAATCTCTTGCATCCCTATACACTAATGATGAAAAATCTGAAAGAGAAATTAAGGAATCACTCCCATTTACCATTGCAACAAAATGAATAAAATGCCTAGGAATAAACCTACCTAAGAAGACAAAAGACCTGTATTCAGAAAACTATAAGACATGGATGAAAGAAAGTAAAAATCATACAAACAGATGAAGAGATATATGATGTTCTTGGATTGAAAGAATCAACATAAGGAACATGAGTATACTACCCAAAGTAATCTACAGATTCAGCGCAATCCCTATCAAACTACCAATGGCATTTTTCACAGAACTAAAACAAAAAAAATTCACAATTTGTATGGAAGCATGAAAGACCCTGAATAGCCAAAGCAGTCTTGAGAAAGAAAAACGGAGCTGGAGAAATCAGGTTCCCTGACTTCAGACTATACTACAAAGCTACAGTAATCAAGACAGTATGGTAGTGGCACAAAAGCAGAAATATAGATCAATGGAACAGGAAAGAAAGCCCGGACATAAACCCACACACATGTGGTCACCTTATCTTTGATAATGGAGGCAAGAATATACAGTGGAGAAAAAACAGCCTCTTCAATAAGTGGTGCTGGGAAAACTGGACAGCTACATGTTAAAGAATGAAATTATAACACTCCCTAACACCATACACAAAAGTAAACTCAAGAAAAGATCTAAATGTAAGGCTAAACACTATAAAACTCTTAGAGGAAAACATTGGCAGAACACTCTATGACATAAATCACAGCAAGGTCCTTTTTGACCCACCTCCTAGAGAAATGGAAATAAAAACAAAAATAAACAAATGGGACCTAATGAAACTCAAATCTTTTGTACAGCAAAGGAAAACATAAACAAGACAAAAAGATAACCCTCAGATTGGGAGAAAATATCTGCAAATGAAGCAAGAGACAAAGGATTATTCTCCAAAATATACAAGCAGCTCATGCAGCTCAATATCAAAAAAACAAACAACTCAATCTAAAAATGGGCAAAATATCTAAACAGACATTTCTCCAAAGAAGATATACAGATTGCCAACAAATATATGAAAGGATGTTCAACATCACTAATCATTAGAGGAATGCAAATCAAAACTACAATGAGGTATCACCTCACACCAGTCAGAATGGCCATCATCAAAAAATCTGCAAACAGTAAATGCTGGAGAGGGTTTGGAGGAAAGGGAACCCTCTTGCACTGTTGGTGGGAATGTAAATTGATACAGCCACTAAGGAGAACAGTATGGAGTTTCCTTAAAATCTAAAAATATAACTACCCTATGACCCAGCAATCCTACTACTGGGCATATACCCTGAGAAAACCATAATTCAAAAAGAGTCATTTACCACAGTGCTCATTGCAGCACTATTTACAATAGTCAGGACATGGCAGCAAACTAGGTGTCCAATGACAGATGAATGGATAAAGAAAGTGTGACACATATATACAATGGAATATTACTCAGCCATAAAAAGAAATGAAATTGAGTTATCTGTAGTGAGGTGGATGGACCTAGAGTCTTTCATACAGAGTGAAGGAAGTCAGAAAGAAAAAAACAAATCCATATGCTGACACATATATATGGAATAAAAAAAAAATGGTTCTAATGAACCTAGGGGCAGGACAGGAATAAAGACACAGACATAGAGAATGGACTTGAGGACACAGTGAGGGTGAAGGGCAAACTCTAGGTGAGAGAGTAGCATTGACACATATATACTACCAAATGTAAAATAGATAGCTGGTGAGAAGCAGCTACATAGCATAGGGAGATCAGCTTTGTGCTTTGTGACCACCTAGAGGGGTGGGATAGGGAGGGTGGGAGTGAGATGCAAGATGGAGGGGACACAGGGTTATATGTATACATATAGCTGATTCACTTTGTTATACAGCAGAAAGTAACACAACATTTTAAAGGAGTTATACTCCAATAAAGATGTTAAAAAAAAATTAAAAAAACCATCACCAAAATATCCCAGAATTGTCAAGAACATCAAAACAAGGAATGTCTGAGAAATTGTCACAGCCAAAAAGAAACTAAGGAGGCAATATGACTAAATGTAATGGGGAATCCTGCATGAGATTCTGGAACAGATAAAAGATAATAGATAAAAACTAAGAAAATGTGAATAAACCATGGACTTTATAAGTAATAACATACCAGTACTGGCTCATCAATTGTGAGATATATATTATAGTGAGATGTTAACAGTAAGAAAAACTGCATATGAAGTATATGGAAATTCTCTATATTAGCCTCACAATTATTCTCAAATTTTAAAGCAACTCTAAAATAAAAAAGTTTATATAAATGTATACATTTAACACAATAACTTTTAAATAAAATACATAAATAAGAAAAGCAAAGAAAAACTTATAGTAAGATGAAGCTTGGGAGACTGTAGGTAGAAAATACATGCTACAAAGGGTTCTGGAGAATTATTTCATATAATTGTCTTTGAATCTACTAAAGGCCAATCCAAAGTACACAAACTAATTTGTGATAATAAGAATTATAACTAATATTGATCTTTAAAAAAGTAAACAATTTTCTCTAGAGAAGCAAAATTTTCTTTATGATTCCAAACTTGTATTATATGTTTTCTAGGTTGGAAGGGATTTTTAGAATTTATTTTTAAAAAGTCTGTCCATTTAAAAATCAGAAAACAAGCCAGTGAATGAAACATATAACCACATAAGTGTAAAGCATGGCATCTATTTCTGTCACATGTTTTTGCCATTCTCCAAACACTTCTCCATTAGGCATTTCATTAAGAAGTGGTAACCATGCACATATATACTTCATCCCATGTCTTCAGTGCCTAGCAAAGTTTTTGGCATGCAATTAGCTCTTCATAAATATTTGCTGCATTAATACATAAATGAATGGCTGAGGTTTGACCCAAGGCGCTCCTCATTTCACTTTTTATTCCTTATTCTCTAATGTTTTCCACTATTACCTTTATTTTACTATACTAAGCTCCCATTTTGGACACACTTCTATTTGTAAACTTTTTTTTTTTTTTTTTTTTGCTCTACGTGGGCCTCTCACTGTTGCGGCCTCTCCCATTGCAGAGCACAGGCTCCAGACGCGCAGGCTCAGTGACCATGGCTCACGGGCCCAGCCTCTCCGCGGCATGTGGGATCTTCCCAGACCAGGGCACGAACCCATGTCCCCTGCATCGGCAGGTGGACTCTCAACCACTGTGTCACCAGGGAAGCCCTGTAAACATTTTTACTCTAGCTTGAAATATAGGCCACTGGTCAGTTCTATTGACTTAAATAGTCTCCCTAGGACTTTCAGACATTAACTCTTTATGATGAATTTAATAGTTTTTTAAGCAGATATAATTTTGGCATTTCCACAATATTATGATTAGAATGTAATTTGTAGTTAAAGTAAAAGAACTTGAACTTAGAAAAAATCTTGACTCACACATTAAAATAATGATTTTCAAATTTTAGAATTTTCAAAAATTTAGAGAGCACTCACATCTACATTACAAAACTCCCCAAGTGTTATATATGGGACGATCCACAGGATAGAATCAGAATCTTTCTGCTATTCCCAATGCTGACAACAATGTATTATATACAGAAATTATCTGAAACAATAATTGGATAATTTTAATAAATTTCTAAAATTTAGATTCCAGTAGTTTCTCATTTATAGAAAAGCAGGTTAATAATTTTAAAATAATAATTTTCTTTGAAAAACATAAACCTACAAATTATAGATCTTCAAATACCAAATATAATAATTTTAAAAGCCTATTTTGAGTTTATATTCATGTTTCTAAAACATTCAACATAGGGCTTCCCTGGTGGTGCAGTGGTTGAGACTCCACCCGCCGATGCAGGGGACATGGGTTCGTGCCCCGGTCTGGGAAGATCCCACATGCCGCGGAGTGGCTGGGCCCGTGAGCCATGGCCGCTGAGCCTGTGCGTCCAGAGCCTGTGCTCCACAACGGGAGAGGCCACAACAGTGAGAGGCCCGCGTACTGCAAAAACAAACAAACAAACAAAACATTCAACATAGAAATTCAACCAGACTTTCAAATGGTTCAAAAAATTCAAAGTAGCAGAATTATTTCATTAAATAGACCTTCCATCAAAGCAGTTCATTGTTGTGACTGAGGGACAAGTATCTTCAATGTCCAAACTGATGTTTATACTGAATCTTCAGTCTCCATTTTATGAATATATTTAATAGTGAGTCTCTTAAAGCAAGAAATAAAATGGTGTATTCCCCAGGTTTTGCTCAGTATAATATTTTCCAAGTAACTGTTTTAAGTTAATTTTTGAAATTTTTGGCTTTTCAGGTCCTCAAAAATGCTGAATGACTGTTTTTGACTACCTAAATAAGAAGTCAAAAAAAAAAAACTAGGCACAAAATACTGTTTTGAATTTAGTATTTTAATCCATACAGTCTCTTACATATTCTTTCACATAATTTCCTGTGCCTTGATATTTTGTCATTGCCAAACAAGTTCTTTTGTTGATTTGTTTTGGTTTTTTTTTTGGTGACTTCAGTTTATTGCAAACTAGAAATAGCCTTGAAGCTCTAAGTCCAAGTGTTCCCAGACATTGTTATCCAGGCATGAAGCCACTGTAATGCCAGAGTTCCTGAATGAATACAGTACTGACTAGCTTTCCACACCCACAAACACATCCACAGAGTTCTATCTAATAGTGTTGATAGGTAGTCCCTCTTTTTTCTCACATTTCTTTGGTACAATATTTTCAATTTTCTGACTTCTGTTATTCAGAATCTACTGAATTAAGCTATTTCATTTGTCAAATTTAAGGGTGTTATTTATTTTAAATAAAGCACACTAAGGAACAGAGACTTTTGGATATAAAAGCAGAATAGAATCATCAGATATTTAGCCAGTGTTGTGTTCTTTAAACAAATAATTTATTAATGTAAATGGTAATTTGCTCATTGGGGATTTTGTAAAATCTCTGGGCATATGCAAGGGTAATAAGAGCAAGCAAGACAGCTAATGCTATTTTCATATTTGTCATACAGTGTTTACTTAATAGGAATAGCACCAGTTACAATTCTATGTGTTTTCTAAATATTAATTTGACAAAAACCTACATAATTTTTTGAAGTGTATATATTACTGTTATTTTAAAAATAGGGAAATTGAGCACAGAGTAAGTTGCCTGGTATCAAACTGATACTAATTCACAGATCCAAGTTTTAAATCCAGATAGTTCTGCTCCAGAGACCATGCTCTAACCACCACATTATATTGTTCCTCCACAATGAACAAGCCATTAGCTGACTTTGCAAAAACAAAAATATGCAGCTACTGTTTGTTTACATTGAACTTGTGGCCAACTGTTATAAATTCTGTCATGAAAATATTCAATTTAAAACATGCTACTATGACATGGCATTCATATGAAGAAATAAGCCAAAATTTGTATGAATTTTGAAGAAGATGTAATATTACTGGGAACAGTTACAAGTAAAGTTTTTTAAGGGTCCGGAGATATGGGAAAGAAGTTGGGATTGAACTTATTTCTTGACACCAAAACCATATGCAAATCAATTTGTGACCTTGACAAAATTAAAACTTCTTTGATCATCACTTTGGTCTTAGAGATAAACCCATTAAAATCAAATAAAAAAGCATTAAACCCAGCCGTCAACATTATTTGCATGCTTCTAATTATGAGCAGAGGAATTGTTGTAATAAATGTAACCCATTTTATGATGATCCAGAATGTAACTAAAAAATGTCATCTGATTCTTATGTAAAAAATACATGTATATACAGTCCTATACAAGTGAGATAGTAAGTCTAGTTTCGCAAATATTAAAAATTGTTGATTCAAATTTGACTAGAGAGGGTGCAAAAATATAGATAATGTTTCTAAGGAAACTGGACAATTCTCTCATTGTTAAAATGGTACAAACTTTTCATTAATGGCTGGTGGTTTCAGTTTGGATAATGACTTTAGATATCACTTTAGCATTTATTTTGGCACAGTTATGTTTCCTGGATCAGACATAAAATATTTACCAGATTCAGTTTAAAAATACAGGTATCATTTGTTTGTTTAAACACAACTTCTGATTTTCTCATTAGTTTATTTTCCATTCACACTATGAATACTTAAACACTAAGGGTGTTCTCTAACTTTGTACATATGTAAATCTCAGAAACTTCAGAATGTTTCAAATAAGCATATCTCCTTTGGAGACCGATAATATTCCCACAGAATTGTTTAAAATAGAGTATTTTCTGAAGGCATAGGCACCATGTGTAGTTACAATAGACTTCCCATTTAATTATAATGTGACTCACTGTAAAATATGATATTAACATGTCAAGTCAATTTCATGCTCCCCTCTTCTCAGGCTATTTAGCACAACAAATTTCACACTAATCAGTTTGAGCATTTAATGTCAAAGATAGGAATTTGGCATTCCCACATATCTGATGAAACATATGTAAGCATATATGTATTTATGATAAATAGAGTAATGCATTGCAGTTGAAATTAATGTTGATATTTAAGCCTAATTTGCTATAATTCAGTTAAACGGAAAATAGGATATTCATACTATTAAAATAATATTACAATAAATAGAAAATATAAGATATAACTTATAAGAAAAACTAGAATGGAACACCAACATCTCAAAATTGTTACCTTCATGTGTTATAATGATTAATGACCATTATCTCTTCAGTTTACATATGGTATTTTATTTTTTTCTACAATATGAATGCATTATCATTTAATTTTATGCACATTACAACCTTGTTAACTATATTTCAGCTATGTAAAGCTAACTAATAGCCTACAGTATGGACTTTAAAAATGCACAGAATATTTTATGAGGCTCGTTCTGTTTCTCCATCTGAAAGACTAAGACTCTACTAAAAGACCCCTCCACCTGCAGGGCAAAAGTGACTGTTAAAAGGTACTGGAGAGTGAACAAAAGCATACAGACTCTAGTGGGAATGCATACTTGTTTGAAGGAGGGGCGATATGGAACTGTACATGTAAGTTCCCATATCCTTGGCTTTTAGCCTGTGACCATGGACAGTACACACATCTCCCCCAGCTTCAAATGAGGGCACATGCCAAAAGCTCACAATTTTTTCTGGCTTGGAGAATGAAGGAGGTAAAAACAGCATGACACTAAAGCGAGTAGGGAAAATATTTTAAGAGAAAAAAATAAAGCAAAAATCCACAAGCTCTGTTCACCCACATATCTGTCTAACCCAGTAGTCACGTATTTTTCCAACAGACACAAGCAGCCCAACTAAAGACAAAAGGTATGCATGACAGAGGAGATGGCATATAAGAAAGAGAGTACATAGTTCAAACTCAGTCCACAAAATTACATGTTAAAATAAAGAATATTCATTGAATAAAATATAATAATAACAGTAATAATAAAATCTCTACAACTAAAAATAAATAATGGTCATTCAAAATGTCTAATATTAAATCCAGAATTGCTCAAGATATGAAGAGACAAGACTACAGAATACATACTAAGATGAAATGAAGAGCAGTCAAGACTGTCCATGAGAAGAAACAGCCATTAGAACTAAGAGATTCAAGTGGCTATTATAACTGTATTCAGTTAATTAAAGCAATATATATTTTTAATGCATGAGGTCTCAGTTAAAAAAAAAAAGAAGAAGAAACTTTCAACAAAGATAGAAACAATAAAAAGAATTGAACAGATTCTAGAGCTGGAAATTGAAATTTTTGAAAAATATATTCCCTGGATCTACTTAGTGAAATGGACATGACAAAGGAAAATATAAACTGACCATATATCAATAGACATAATCCAATGTCTATGTCAGGATTAATAATTAGACCTGGTAGATGACTCTCTCTCAATTACACTTACTTCTGATCCCAGTAGCTGAATTGTATGTTTGCCAAGAGTTGTTTTTATTTCCAAATCTATTTATTCCTGATGCAGTTGTTATTATTATATAGTTCTATTAAATATTATACAAATAAATAAAATATGTGACCATATTTATAGAAATCACACAGAATGCTTTGGAATGATAGAAATCATATAGATTTTCTAGAAATCACAGAGTGCATTAAAATGTGAAAAATAGTTTTTAAGAAGCTATTGTTAGGAATAAGATATGAAAAAAACTTTAAGTGATTTTTGAATATTAAAAGTGTAAAATATAATTGCATTCAAAAGGCTCACAAATTTCTTTTTTTATCTACATGAAGTAGACATGTCTCTGTTGATAATGGTCTAGGCAACAACAACAAAGTCAATATATAAATAGGACATCCACATTTTTTAAAAAGTATCTTTTCACTAACATTGGAAAAGTCACTAATAAATGCAAATTTTAATGTAAAATTAGGTATTTAAAGTATGAATATGCCATTTGTCACAGTTATTTACTCTGATTCATTGCAAATCATGTCAGATTAGGACTTCTAAAATATTTAGTTTGGACAATTGATTAAAACATGAAGTATCATTAGGTACAATCACTACTAACTACAACAAAGAGCTTTAATATAATGTCAACAAACCACAAGATACTTAAAATTTAGAGTTTTGGAGGTTTACCATTTATTAATTGTGTTCCTTGAGAAGAGTATGGTAAAAGTTACTTTGCAGAGGCAGTGGGTTTAGAAAAGATTATTTGGAAATAGGGTGTTTACAAAATGTATTTTCATAATCTATTTAACTATGTGTCTTGTGAAGGTAGTTAATGGTTTTCTGGACCTAAATTAATACAATTTTATGAGTTATTTTTATGTATAATTTTTTTCATAGTAAATATTTGTTTCAAGGAATAAAATTTTCATAAAGGTGTTTAAGACTGCTTTTAAATCCCTCAAAAATACATAAGTTTCTCAGGAATTAGATGCTATTTTTGTCAAAAGTCAGTAAACATATTGAGAATGCGTAGGCTTTCTGCAACATTTGTATTACACACAGTTTTCTAAATTACTGCAGCCACAGAATTACAGAGCTTCAAAGGAGAAAAAAAATACCAAACAAAACAAAATAAAGTTCTATTAATAAAAAGTATATATTTTTTATTTCCCCCATCTATTTAAATGCAAAGAGAATTATTTTTCAAAGATATCTGAGTTATGTCAGTGGATATTGAAATAATAGTAGGATCATCTTTACTAGTTCAAATAATTTTCAGTGAGCTCTATACAAGCATGTCTCATGGCTCTATATTTTTCATGTGTTGTAAAAGAATTTTCTTTTTACTTATTCAGATGGTATTATGAGAGTGAATCTATATTTGGGTAACAGTCCTCATTTCTGAAATTATAGGGAATAAATCTTGGTTTAGTTTTGTAATTTCTAGTATAGGATAGCATATTTGGTAAAAATAAGTGACAGATAAATCAATCTTAGAACTTATTTGTCATTAACACAGAGATATATAGACCTAGACCTTTAAAATGAATTAATATATCTAATCACCATAACATATATCTAAAAGGTAAATTTACCTCTGGTTTAAAGATGGGGAAACTGAATCACAAAAAAAGGCTAAGTTACGTGTCTAAAGCCACACAAGGAAGATAAGATGAAATCAGATTCCAAATTTGGTCAGTTACAATGTCTACATTTTTTTTTTTTTTTTTTTTTTTTTTACGGTACCGCGGGCCTCTCATTGTTGTGGCCTCTCCCATTGCGGAGCACAGGCTCCGGACCTGCAGGCTCAGTGGCCATGGCTCACGGGCCTAGCCGCTCCATGGCACGTGGAATCTTCCCAGACGGGACACAAACCCATGTCCCCTGCATCAGCAGGCAGACTCTCAACCACTGCACCACCAGGGAAGCCCCGATGCCTATATTTTTTAAACGACATTGAAGTGGTTGTCATTAAATCTGAGTAGAAAATTAATGGCAAGCTCACTTCATTTAAAAGTTTAAAAATATATATTGTTGCTAAGCACGAGTAATGTGCTGAGAAGTAAAGTATCTAGTCATGCTGTCTAGTCACCATCAGTAATCTGTTTAGGATGTTATTTCACTGGGCATAGATTTTCCTCCTGACAGGATAGATGAGGCTTCTTTCAACAATATCCTTAAACACCACAGAAATAAATAGGAAATCCAAACTCATTGTCTAAAATAATATTGCCAGGCAAAGTATGTGTTGAAAATAATTAGTTCAGCATTGCAAATTGCTAAAGTTAGTTAAAAATAAGAGCACTACAGGTCATTTGGGGAAGACTGTAAACATCCTTAACTAAAAATCATTTGTAAAGACTATATAAGATTTTCATCAAGCTTCCCTGCATAAGCTCCACAGCCCGTGGCAAATTATACTAAAGAGATGGCCATGTGGTGTAGTCCTTCACCATATTTGAAGTATTATAAATATCCCTAGAAATAAATTAGAGCTGCAGTCTAATTTTCACATAAGCAACCTTCCTCTAAGTTAAACTTGCTTGGTCAAATGGTATAATTACAAGAAGTGGCAGTGCTAGCTTCTCATAAACAGCATACTTTAGACATTTTACCAAGGTCAACAGGGTTAAGATAGATTTAATTCCTTAGGGGTAAAAAGTCTTACTAACCAAATTCAAGTTACACATCAATAAATAGCAAGCATGAGGCATATTTATCAGTAATAGCATCTTTAATTTTTATCTTCAGTGTAGAATTAAAACTACTCAGAATATAAAGGTATTTATTTCAGGCAGCTGAATAAGTTCATTTGTTTGTATTCCAGAGCAGGTAAAAATAAAGTACTATCTAAGCCAAGATGCTGAACAGCATGGGATGCTAAGCATATGAAGAGTGATTGCAGAAATATTCAGAAACACAGCCTCATCACAGCTATTTCTTCTAACCGCTTACTGGGTTTGCTTAATGCATTTTTTTCCTCTGAGCAACATTTACTAAAAACACATTTTGCATTTGCAAGGAATTACTATGTGCGTAACAGGAATATTGACACATGCTGTTCCACATACTAAGCAGAAAGTAACTCTTCTCTGAGAGGCATGCACCAATGGCAATAAAAATTGTATTTGAGAATGAATGTATTTAATGTTTTCCTTTTTATGATTTAGTATGTAATCATTTTAATAATACCATAATTTTAATGTGTAACATACTTAAGTAAAAGCAATAAAAAAGATGAAAGCTATTTTCTGAAAAGATTTAATCTCCAAAATATCACCATGCAGATGTAAACATTTTAAAATCATGGAAACATCATTGCGTCGAGCTGATTTCCCAGTGCTATGCAGCAATTTCTCACTAGCCATCCATTTTACATTTGCTATATGGCTGACAGGGTCTTGGTGCTCTGGCTGGGTGTCAGGCCTGAGCCTCTGAGGTGAGAGAGCCAAGTTCAGGACATTGGACCACCAGAGACCTCCCAGCTCAATGTAATATCAATTGGCAAAAGCTCTCCCAGAGATCTCTGTTTCAATGCTAAGACCCAGCTCCACTCAATGACCAGCAAGCTCCAGTGCTGGCCACCCCATGCCAAACAACTAGCAAGACAGGAACACAACCCCACCCAGTAGCAGAGAGGCTGCCTAAAGTAAGTTCAGAGACACACCAAAACACACCCTTGGATGAGATCCTTCACCACAGAAAGACAAGATCCAGCCTCATCCACCAGAACACCAGTCCCCTCCAGCAGGAAGCCTACATGAGCCACTGAAGCAACCTTATCTACTGGGGGCAGACACCAAAAACAATGGGAACTACAAACATGTGGCCTGTAGAAAGGAGACCCCAAACACAGTAAATTAAGGAAAATGAGAAGACAGAGAAATACAAAGCAGATGAAGGAACGAGGTAAAAACCCACCAGCCCAAACAAATGAAGAAGAAATAGGAGTCTACTTGAAAAAGAATTCAGAGTGATGATAGCAAAGATGATCCAAAATCTTGGAAATAGAATGGAGAAAACACAAGAGAGTTTAATAAGGACCTAGAAGAACTAAAGAGCAAATGAACAGTGACAAATAAATGAAATTAAAAATTCTCTAGAAGGAATCAATAGCAGAAAAACTGAGACAGAAGAACGGATAAGTGACCTGGAAGATAAAATAGTAGAAATAACTACCGCAGAACAGAATAAAGAAAAAAGAATGAAAAGAATTTAGGACAATTTCAGAGACTTCTGGGACAACATTAAACATACCACCATACGAATGCTAGGGCTCCCAGAAGAAGAAGAGAAACAGAAAGGGACTGAGAAAATATTTGAAGAGATAATAGTTGAAAACTTCCCTAACATGGGAAAGCAAATGTTCAGTCAAATCCAGGAAGAACAGAGAGTCCCATACAGAATAAATCCTAGGAGAAACACATATTAAACAAACTATTAAAAATTAAATACAAAGAAAAAATATTAAAAGCAGCAAGGGAAAAGCAACAAATAACATACAAGGGAATCCCCATAAGGTAAACAGCTGAACTTTCAGTAGAAACTCTGAAAGCCGGAATGGAGTGGCAGGTTATATTTAAAATGATGAAAGGGAAAAACCTACAACCAAGATTATTCTACGTAGCAAGGATCTCATTCAGTTTCAATGGAGAAATTAAGACCTTTACAGACAAGCAAAAGCTAAGAGAATTCAACATCACCAAAACAGCTTTACAACAAATGCTAAAGGAACTTCTCTAGGCAGGAAACACAAGAGAAGGAAAAGACCTACAATAACAAACCCAAAACAAGTAAGGAAATGGTAACAGGAACATACATATCAATAATTACCTTAAATGTAAATGGATTAAATGCTCCAATCAAAAGGTATAGACTGGCTGAATGGATACAAAAACAAGACCCATATACAGGCTCTCTACTAGAGACCCACTTCTGACTTAGGGACACATACAGACTGAAAGTGAGGGGATGGAAATAATATTCCATGAAAATGGAAATCAAAAGAAAGCTGGAGTAGCATTTCTCATATCAGACAAAATAGACTTTAAAATAAAGACTATTATAAGAAACAAAGAAGGAGACTACATAATGAACAAGGGATCAATCCAGGAAGAAGATATAACAATTCTACATATTTATGCACCCAACATAGGAGCACCCGAATACATAAGGCAACTACTAACAGCCATAAAAGGGGAAATTGACAGTAACATAATCATAATAGGGGACTTTAACACCCCACTTTCACCAATGGACAGATCAACCAAAATGGAAATAAACAAGGAAACACAAGCTTTAAATGATACATTAAACAAGATGGACTTAATTGATATTTATAGGACATTCCATCCAAAAACAACAGAATACATTTTCTTCTGAAGTACACATGGAACATTCTTCAAGATAGATCATATCTTGGCTCATAAATCAAGCCTTTGTAAATTTAAGAAAATTGAAATCCTATCAAGTACCTTTTCTGACCACAATGCCATTAGAATAGATATCAATTACAGGAAAAAAAAAAACTGTAAAAAATACAAACACATGGAAGCTACACAATATGCTACTAAATAACCAAGAGATCACTGAAGAAATCAAAGAGAGAATAAAAAAAAATACCTAGAAAGAAATGACAATGAAATCACGATGACCCAAAACCTATGGGACACAGCAAAATCAGTTCTAAGAGGGAAGTTTATTGCAATACAAGCCTAATTCAAATAACAAGAAACATCACAAATAACCTAACCTTACACCTAAAGCAATTAGAGAAAGAAGGACAAAAAACTGTAAAGTTAGCAGAAGGAAAGAAATCATAAAATCAGATCAGAAATAAATGAAAAAGAAATGAAGGCAATGATAGCAAAGATCAGTAAAACTAAAAGCTGTTTCTTTGAGAAAATAAACAAAGTTGATAACCCATTAGCCAGACTCATGAAGGAAAAAAAGGGAGAAGATTCAAATCAACAGAATTGGAAATGAAAAAGAAGTAACAACTTACACTGCAGAAGTACAAAGGATAATGAGAGATTACTACCAGCAGTTATATGCTAGTAAAATGGACAACCTGGAAGAAATGGACAAATTCTTAGAAAAACACAACCTTCAGAGACTGAATCAGGAAGAAATAGAAAATATAAACAGACCAATCGCAAGCTCTGAAATTGAAACTGTGATTAAAAATCTTCCAACAAACAAAAGCCCAGGACCAGATGGCCACACAGGCAAATTCTATCAAACATTTAGAGAAGAACTAACACCTATCCTTCTCAAACTCTTCCAAAATATAGCAGAGGGAGGAATACTTCCAAACTCATTCTATGAGGCCACAATCACCCTGATACTAAAACCAGACAAAGATGTCCCAAAAAAGAAAACTACAAGCCAATATCACTGATGAACATAGATTCGAAAATCCTCAACAAAATACAGCAAACAGAATCCAACATATTAAATGGATCATACACCATGATAAAGTAGGGTTTATCCCAGAAATGCAAGGATTCTTCAATATATGCAAATCAAACAATGTGATAAACCATATTAACAAATTGAAGGATAAAAATGATATGATCATCTCAATAGGTGCAGAAAAAGATTTTGACAAAATTCAACACCGATTTATGATAAAAACTGTACAGAAAGTAGGCATAAAGGTAACTTTCCTCAACATAATAAAGGCCATATCTGACAAACCCACAGCCAACATCGTTCTCATGGTGAAAAACTGAAACCTTTTCCACTAAGATCACGAACAAGACAAGGTTGCCCACTCTCACCACTGTTATTCACATAGTTTTGGAAGTTTTAGCCACAGCAGACAGAGAAGAATAAATAAAAGGAATTCAAATCAGAAAAGAAGAAATAAAACTTTCACTCTTTGCAGATGACATGATACTATACATAGAGAATCTTAAAGATGCTACCAGAAGACTACTAGATCTAATCAATGAATTTGGTAAAGTAGCAGGATACAAAATTAATGCACAGAAATCTCTTGCATTCCTATACACTAATGATGAAAATCTGAAAGAGAAATTAAGGAATCACTCCCATTTACCATTGCAACAAAAAGAATAAAATGCCTAGGAATAAACCTACCTAAGAAGACTGTATTCAGAAAACTATAAGACATTGATGAAAGAAAGTAAAGATGATACAAACAGATGGAGAGATATACCATGTTCTTGGATTGGAAGAATCAACACTGAAAATGTGTTGGGTTGGAAGAATCAACACTGTGACTATACTACCCAAAGAAATCTACAGATTCAGTGCAATCCCTATCAAACTACCAATGGCATTTTTCACAGAATTAGAATAAAAATTTTCACTATTTGTATGGAAACACAAAACACAAATAGCCAAAGCAATCTTGAGAAAGAAAAAATAGAGCTCGAGGAATCGGGCTCCCTGACTTCAGACTATTCTACAAAGCTACAGTAATCAAGACAATATGGTACTGGCACAAAAACAGAAATCTAGATCAATGCAACTGGATAGAAAGCCCAGACATAAACCTATGCACATATGGTCACCTTATCCTTGGTAAAGGAGGGAAGAATATACAATGGAGAAAAGAAAGACTATTCCATAAGTGGTGCTGGGAAAACTGGACAACTATATATATATATATATATATAAAAAAAATTAGAACACTCCCTAACACCATACACAAAAATTAACTCAAAATGGATTAAAGACATAAAGGTAAGGCCAGACACTGTAAAACACTTAGAGGAAAATATAGGCAGAACACTCCATGACATAAATCACAGCAGGATCCTTTTTGACTCACCTCCTAGAGAAATGGAAATAAAAACAAAAATAAACAAATGGGACCTAATGAAACTTAAAAGCTTTTGCACAGCAAAGAAACCATAAACAAGACAAAAAGACAACTCTCAGAATGGGAGAAAATATTTGCAAATGAAGCAACAGACAAGGGTTTAATGTCGACAATATACAAGCAGTTCATGCAGCTCAGTATCAATAAAACAAACAACCCAATCCAAAAATGGGCAGAAGACCTAAATAGACATTTCTCTAAGGAAGATATACAGATTGCCAACAAACACATGAAAGGATGCTCAACATCACTAATCATTAGAGGAATGCAACTCAAAACTATAATGAGGTATCACCTCACACCATTCAGAATGGCCATCATCAAAAAATCTACAAACAGTAAATGCTGGAGAGATTGTGGAGAAAAGGGAACCATCTTGTACTGTTTGTGGGAATGTAAATTGATACAGCCACTATGGAGAACAGTATGGAGGTCCCTTAAAAAACTCAAAATAGAACTACCATATGACCCAGCAATCCCACTCTTGGGTATATACCCTGAGAAAACCATAATTCAAAAAAAGTCACATACCGCAATGTTCATTGCAGCAGTATTTGCAATAGACAGGATATGGAAGCAACCTAAGTGTCCATCGACAGATTAGTGCATAAAGATGTGGCGCATATAACAATAGAATGTTACTCAGCCATAAAAAGAAACAAAATTGAGTTATTTGTAGTGAGGTAGATGGACTTAGAGTTTGTCATACAGAATGAAGTAAGTCACAAAGAGAAAAACAAATACCATATGCTGACACATATATATGGAACCTAAAGAAAAAAAAAGTTGTTATGAAGAACCTAGAGGCAGGACAAGAATAAAGATGCAGACATAGAGTAGGGACTTGAGGACAAGGGGAAGGGGAAGGTTAAGCTTGAGATGAAGTGGGAGAGTGGCATGGACATATATACACTACCAAATGTAAAATAGATAGCTAGTGGGAAGCAGCTGCATAGCACAGGGAGAGCAGCTCAGTGCTTTGTGACCACTTAGAGGGGTGGGATATGAAGGGTAGGAGGGAGATGCAAGAGGGAGGGGATATGGGGATACATGTATACGTATAGGTGATTCACTTTGTTATACAGCAGAAACTAACACAAATATGTAAAGCAATTATACTCCAATAAAGATGTTAATAAAATAAATAAAAATAGAAAAATAATTTTAAAAAATCATTGCAGATTCATATATATATATATGTGTGTGTATATATATATATTTATAGTTGTATGGGTATATAGCCAAAAGAATGAATACAAATGTGGATGAATGAGTGGAAGTGATAGAAAAATAAAGAGTTATACAAAGCTGGATGGATATATATAGACAGAGAGAGAAAGGGGAATATACAGGCAGACAGATGAAATGGTTTTAGATGAATACTATGCATATATACTGGGATACATATGATATATATGATTTAACTTAAATTTTAAAAAATATAATCACATGTATTAAAATATTCTATATTTAAATATTTTAAAATAATTATGAAAACATTACCTGGTAGAGTATTTTTTGCACTGCAGTCTCCAAGTGAATATGTTTTCTCTCTGTATTAAAAACAAATTGCACAAATTTTTATCACCCATGTCCTACATGTTATATTTCCAATACTGTTCATATGTATTTTTTGACTTTTTACTTTTTGTTTTTCTTTAGAGTGTATCTTTTCTTATGAGAAATCTGCTCTGTTCTTAACTTTTTATTCCCTTACCTGTTGTAAGGAATCAAACAGCTCCCCACACTGTTGTTTTTTTCTTTAAGTTACTTATCTTCAGTAATTTTATCATCATAGGCCTTGATGCCATGTTTCTTGTGGTTATCTTGCTTGGTCTTTATTGAAATTCCTGGATTTCTGGGCTTACAGTTTTTATGAAATTGGGAAAAAAATTTTGTCATTATTTATTCACATATTTTTTTTACTCCCCCTCTGCCACTCCAATTACATGTACTTCTCTAGGATCACTGAGACTTTTTTTCTGGTTATTTTTTTCATATGTGCTTCCCTTTGTATATATAAGCATTCCTCCCTTTTGCATTGCCTAATCGGGTGTTAGGCTCATTTAATTTTTTTTTAATCGTACATATTCAATTTTCACCTCTAGAATTTTTATTTTTATATCTTCCACTTCTCTCCACATTTTGTTCATGTTTTCTCATAAATCTTTCAGCTATGTACAATAGTGGCTTTAAAAAGCTTTGTCAGAGAAAATCTTTCCAGTCATTTCTAGGTCTATTTTTTCCTAATGATAGATATTTCTACTGTCTGTGGATGAGTTTTTTCAGTTTCTTTGCATGTCGAGTAATCTTTGACTTGTTATTGAATATTAGGGAAGTTTCACTGTTGAGTATTTGATTTTGTTATCTTCCTTTAACCAAATATTGGAATTTGTTTTGAAGCAGGTATATAAGAAACTTGCACATCAGCTTTATTTTCAATTCCCATTTAAACGTTTTCTTAAGGTAGCACTTTATTGCCCTATAAAGCTAGTTTAGCCCAGTTATTGATGCATGAACATTTCAGAGTTTCTACTGAACACCCTGGATATTAAATCAGGACTTTTGACTCTGGCTTTTTGGAATTTAAATTTTGATTATAATGTGTGAAATCTGGAAATTGCTTAGTTTATAACTTCCTAGTACATCCCTACAAAGTCTTATGGAGTTTCACCAAGCCCATGATCAGCTTATATTCAGCAAAGGCACTAGGATATCTCATGCCTATATCTGGAGCTCTGTTTCTGCATAATTTCCTCCTGTTGTTTCTCTGCTCCACCAATTCCAGCTAACTAAGCCTTAACACATTCTATTCCCTTCCTTCTCAACTCAGCAAGACCACTATGCTTTACTTGGGTTCCTTTCTCCTGTGCTTAATTCTGGGAGATGACTCCAGGAAAATACTGAGACAATCATTGGATGCAGCTCATTTGCTTCCCTTCTTCCATGCATCACATTCACATATTGCCTGCAGTCCAAGTAAGAAAATAACAGTCTCATGTGTCTCATCCAATTTTTTAGTGGAGAAAATAATTAGTAAAGGTAACAGCAATATTGCCAGAACTTGAACTAAGGGTTTTGTTTCTAAACTCTTCTTTTTCCTATAAGCATTTAAACCCATAAATTTACTTTTCCCTGTTTAACTCTGTCTCACAAATTTTGACATACTATGTTGTAATACCATTCAATTTAAAATATATGTCTACTGTGACTTATTTTTTGACCTTTGGTCATTTAGGAGTATGTTTTCTTAACTCCCGCAAATTTGAGAGCTTTAAAAAATACCTTAATGTTACTGGATTGAATTATCTGTGGTAGATAATATGCTTTGCATAATTTCAATCTTCTAAAATTTGTATTGGTGCAATTTTATCGTTCCGAAAATTGTCTATCTTGGTGAAAATTCCATGTGCACTTGAAAAGAATGCATATTCTGAAGTTGTTGTTTGTATTATTATTCTGTCAATTATATAAAAATCATGTGATGGCATTACTTGCATTTTATAGCATTAATTATTTATTTATTTGTTTGGTCATTTACTATCAGTGTTATCAAAATCTACAATTATAATTTTGTCTATTTCTCTTTTCAGTTTGCTCAGTTTGGGTTTGTGTATTTTCAAGACTCTAGCACCTCTATTTCCTCTCAGACCCATGACATCTGCATCTGATTTGCCTCATGATGTCTTGCCATTTGCATTCATAACCAAACCCTTAGCCAGAGACCCATAAGGTGCTGCCACACAGACTTGTAAAGCCTACATTTATGAGTTTTCCTCTTCTCTGATGTCCTGCTCACAAATTCCAGTTGATTTAGAACTCCCACACTCTGATATCTGACTCTTCAGTTAAAAAAATAACAAACCAGCAATGCTTTACTTGTACCCAACTTCCCTCTATTGCAGTTGGAAAATTGTCCCAGACAGTGCTGAACTGTCTTAAGGCACTTACTTTAGAAATGTCAGTCTCGTATTAACAGCCAATGTCTATGAAATGTTATCTCATATAATTATTTTAATTGTTTATACAAAAAAGCTATCATTTACTCTTGTATTACTTATTCTGTCATGACCTGAATCAAAGTTCCCTTGTATTATGTTTGATGCTGAAGAATTTTGCCTGGTATTAATAGATTTCATAAATTCTTTCAACTTGAAGATAATTTCTTCTTTTGGTTAAGAAACGATTTCTCCATTTAAAAAAGAAAAATATGTTCTATTTCCAAGTTCTCTAACACAGTAAAAGTCTACTTTTCATTTATTGAATTATTTGTGTTACCATTCATATTTACAAACTTCTATATTTTTCTCTAAATTTATAAGGCAATTTGAACTATTTTCTCCATGTTATTAATTTGATTTTCAGCTATGTTTGGGTAATTTTTTATTATTTATATTTTCTTTAATAATTCTATATTGTTGCCCTTTGGATGCCTTTTGTATTTTTGACCTTAAAATCTCCATTGAATCTCTATTCAGTTGTCTTAACATTTATATTTTACTTTATTTATTTATTTTGTCATTTAAAAATTTCTATGGTGAAAAAGAGTTTTGGAAAATTTCTCTTTTATTGTGTGAGTGTGTGTGTGTGTGTGTGTGTGTGTACGTGTATTCACATCATTTGCTGATCTCTCTTACCCTTAGTAGTTCACGTTTACCATATTTGTTTTTACTTTTACTCATATTTAACAGGAAGCCCTCTCTCTTGACTTACACTGATCTAAAGTTGGAGAATTCCTTTAGAACACATGTCCATCATATCTAAAATTTGCTATTTTCCCCTTCAGCTCTTTACTTGAGAGCAGAGTACTGATTTCTGATTTGCTTTTCTATTGTCCAACAGCACAGAAAAAAAAGCTAATTCACTGGATTCTTGATAGATAAATATTTTTGATGCGATAGGAAATATCTGGATAGTCATTTTTGTTAGATAGGAATGTTATTCTCTTTTATGCAATTTTGCATAAAATATCCCTGAATACATGGAGGTTTAACTCCATGTATTCAGGGATATTTTATATCTATATTCAGTTAGATTATTTTCCTACTTCACTGGGAATTCCTCGTATCTCTAATTTAGAAATACTGTCAATTTCAATGAATTATTTTTCCTTTATCACTAAGTCTCTCCCTAGGAACTATACCCCACTTAAAAGTACAGCAGGTAAATGATGACTAACATTTTGGTTTGGGGCCACTGTCTATTAAGCCATAACGGAACAAGGAAATGACAGCTTTCTTTTTTCTCAGGCTATCACCTTTCCTATTAGATCTGTCATATTTATTTTTCCTTTAGGTTTTAGTTCTTATAAATCTGTTTATTATTGAAAGTAATAGAATTTTGATTCATAAGGATAAATTAGAACACTGACCTTTAAAAAGTACCTTTTTTCTAGAAGAATAGAAAATTGTATTAAATAGAATAATCCAATCATTGCATTATTATAATAGTATCCAATATATTGTAGTCATATGCAATAATAACAATTATCTTTTAGTTCTTATGTTCATGGTGGCAAGGTGAAAATTTGGGGGTACTATTTATCTGTTTCCATGTTTTTTCCTTTGTCCATATTAGTGATAATGGTGAGATAGGATTTTGTACAACTGTATTTTTCTATATAACCATATTTGGTGGGTATTAAGTGCTGTATTTTTTCCCTAGAATATTCTATATTTTCCTAGCAACCATGTTAAGAACATAAGGCATCAAAGTATTTTTCCACTTCCTTTCTTTCATTTGTTTATATGTGTGTGATTTTTTTTGCTTTATTTATTTATTTTTTCTTTTATCAAGAGGTCTACTATCTAACTTTGCTTTGATATTTTATAAACTCAAAGTGTCATCTTTATAAATATACTCCTAGAGCCAGTTTATAAATTTTAAAAACTCATAACTTAATTCAGAGCATTTATTTAATTACTTTTGAAATTTTCATTCAAGTAACAAAAATATTTAAAATGATATGAATTCACCTATTTCTAATTTAGTTGATTGAGTTTCCTCTTTGAAAGCATAAGCCATATTTCACAGAATGTTTTCCAATTATCAGTTCAAGGTCTTTTTAAACCATATTTTTAATATATTGGAAATGTCAAAAACCAAAGACTTATTTAATACTGATAATTTATTGAAAATTCTATTATGTCTTTGCAAATAAAATGTATTCTAATACCATACTATAGATAGATCATCAAACAAAATTAAAACTACTTATTTGTGATTTTATAATTGTCTCATTATATAGGCCTCATATAAGATACAGAAGACTTCTCTTATTTACTGAAATAATTTGATTACTTTGTTCATGATTTATTATCTTGTCTTTTCAGAGAAATCAGAAAAGAAAAGATGAAAGAATAATATATTTCTCCTGTGATAGACAGACTGCTAAGATAAATCCTGATCCCTGATTTCCTTGTGTATTTCTTTTCCCTTAGATGAATGTGGAACCCATGAATATGATGGGATATCACTCTCATGATTATGTTACATTATATGGTAAAACAGTATTTTTCAGAGGTAGTTAAATTCCCTAATCAGTGGGCTTTGTGTTAATCAAAAGGGAGATAATCCTAGATAGGCTTGACTTAATCAGATAAACCCTTAAAGTGGAAAGGAGCATCAGCAGAGCTCTGCTGTTGTCCTTGAAGAAGGAAATTCCCATGTTGTAAAGAGGGTCTTATGGCAGGGCAACCTCTAGTTTTGAGATTCCCAGTTCTATAGATTTACGGAATGAAATTCAACAGACAACCACTAAGCATGGAATAGGACTCCAACCTCAGTTCAGACTGCAGCCCTGGCCAATAACTTTAGTTCAGCGTGGTGATACCCTGATCATAAGACTCAATTAAACTCATACTCAGAATCCTGATCCAGGAAACTTTGAGATAATAAATGAGCATTTTTTAATACCATAAAGTGTGTGGAAATTTATTCCACAGCAATAGAAAACAAATAAAGGTTTTGACAAATATATTCTAGTTATACACTGATACCTTCAAATCCATCTCCAGTCTTAACCTCTCCAAGAAGCTCCAGTCATATTTTGCAAGCATCTCAAATTAAAGTTCCTTTAAACTACATATGTGTGCCCCTATATTTTATTTTATTATTTATTTATTTTTATTTTTATAAGTATAGTTGATTTACAATGCTGTGCTAGTTTCTGGTGTACAGCAAAGTGATTCAGTTATACATATATATAAATATTCTTTTTTGTATTCTTATCCATTATAGTTTATTACAGGATATTAAATATAGACCTTGTTGTTTATCTATTTTATATATAGTACTTTGTATCTGCTAATCCCAAACTCCTAATTTATCCCTCCCCCACCCATTTTCCCCTTTGGTAGCCATAAGTTTATTTTCTATGCCTGTGACTCTGCTTCTGTTTCGTAAATAAGTTCATTTGTGTCATATTTTAGATTCTGCGAATAAGTGATATCTTATGGTATTTGACTTTCTCTTTCTGACTTACCTCATCTATTAGGGTAATCTCCAGGTCCATCGATGTTGTGTAAATGGCATTTCATTCTTTTTTAAGGCTGAGTCATATTCCATTGTGTATATAGACCACATATTTATCCATTCATCTGTTGATAGACATTTAGGTTGCTTCCATGTCTTGGCTGTTGTAAATAGCTCCACTATGAAAAATAGGGTGCATGTGTCTTTTCTAATTAGAATTTTCTTCAGATATATACCCAGGAGTGGGTTTGCTGGATAATATGGCAACTCTAATTTCAGTGTTTTGAAGAACCTCCATACTGTTTTCCATAGTGGCTGCACCACATTTGCCTGTAATTTCCATTTTTGGTATTGTCTTTATCTGCTTCTGGTATCTGGGTGATGGTGGCTCACAGTATGACTTTGGGAGTGTTCCCTCCTCTTCAGTCTTTTGGAAAAGTTTGAGAAGGATTGGTATAATTTCTTCTTTTGCCCTGTATTTTAAATTGTCCAATATAGTAGCTCTTCATGACTTTTTTCTCTTTTAGTTTTCTCTTTGTGTTAGTGGCACAAAATTTTTTTCCTGTCTACTGCACTAAAACTGTATGTTTCCTCTGCTTCAACACAATCTTCATAATTAATTCACTATTTATTAAGATTATATATTTTAAACACTGTAGCAAAAGTAGGATGATACCAAAAAAACACGACTCTTTATTAAACTTTGCTTTTTATAAAACACTTTACACTTTTATCATCACATTTTGATTCTCAAGAGACCAAGCCTTGTTTCTAGTGTACAGATTAAGAAAATTGAAGCAAAGAGATTAAGTGATCTGTTAAAGATCAAGAGACAGTAATTAGCAGAATTAAGAACAGAAATTAAGTGTTCTAACTCTAGGCTCAGTGATCTTTCTGTCACACCATGTTCTATATCAAGGAGGGGATATAGCCTAAGGGTTTTAAAAGATAGACTTGGGAGACAGGGGATCTAATTTTGAACTCAGACTGAACAATTTACTACCTCTGGTTAGCTGATCAACCTATCGAACTTCCTTGTGCCTCAATGTCTTGTGCTGAAGGTGACTAATAATAAAAATTGATTTATAGATTTTTTGTGAAAATTAACTTTATATGCAAAACTCTCATATGTAACTTATTACATAGTATCAAGTGGTTCAATATTAGCTCCTATTATCATTGCAGTGTCTCCAGGAGTCATTTTTGAACCCTCATGAACCCCTTTGGAGATCTGAGACTTGTTGAAATCACCCACACATGCAGAATTGTACTTCATGCTAAGAAGCAACATTTGTTGCTACTTATTTTTATCCAAACAATACTCAGAAAAACACAAGTAAGAGATTTGGAGCAAACCCTGCTTTAAGATCAAATGTCAGATACATTTCTTGTATGTTTGATAGAACAATTCACTTGTTCTGTTTATTAATCACTGTTCTCAGCTTCACTGGAAAATATGTTCGCTGTCTATACTTTCAAATTATAATTCTATTGTATTCTCCTGGCTAATTGGATGGACTTAGGAATATTAAATTTATTATTCTACATTCTGTATTTAGGATAAATTCATTTTTATCCTCAAATTAACATAACAAAGACATATTTTTCTGTACTAATTGAAAGTTTGAATAAAGACTCTTTTGGTTGCAAGTATGATAAGCCCACTGCAAATAGCCCCAAGCAGAGATGAACATTTACCAAAGGGTACCTTTCTTAAGGATCCAAATTAAGAAAAAGGGGGAAATTTAGCTAGACCTTGAAAAGACTGAAACTCGGGACAGGGAGATTGTCAGGAATCAGGCAGCCTCTTTTCTTCAGTTTCTCTCCACACAGGAGAATTTCAGCTTCCAAATTCTGTGTTCATTGGCTGTTTGTTGTTATTCCTGTTATTATGTGTTTGTATGCACATGGTTACAATAGAGTTTATGACTTGGACTTCTGTCCAAGCATGCTGAATACATGGGTTCATATCACTCTTTTAATCATAGGTTGGTGAAGGTAATGGCCTTTTGGAGGGTACACTTCAAAGATATCACTGTAGTTTTGTACCAGTCAAGTTTGCTAATTCTTCACATTTTTGTAACTGGTACAGTTTGGTGTGTATGTATGTGTGTTTGTGTATTAGTGCTAAATTTGTGGCTATAAAGAGCCAACTTCTCTTTAGCACTGCCAAAACTCTATTCCTTTATCTCCATCTACAGAAAGCCAATACCTTTAAAACTGTTGCTTGCTACTCTGGTTTTCAGATCCATCACACCTTACAGCAACTCCCAATCATTTCTCTTATACAAATATATACATTTTAATTGACACTTTCCTAAATAGTGTAATATGACTTTCTCTTTCTTTCATTGATATTGCTAATTTGGTATTACTTGCTAAACTTATTATCCCCTATTATTTCTTAGCATAGGAGTCCCTATTAAGAATATTTCCTTATGAAAAACTAATTGTCTTTTTACCAAATGGAAGTTCTTTTTAATAAATTTTTTTCCAATCCATTTTGTCTGCTTCAAATTCTAGTTCAAAGATGTTTTCGTTCATAAAATATAAACATTTATAATATTTTAATTTATCTTAAAAAAGTTCTAGATACTCATGAAAAATTGGTAATAAACTAAATGATTAACAATATATTTAAATACATGGTAAAATACTCACTGCAATTATTAAGTTTAAAAGACCAGAAATAAACCTGCACTCAACTTATCATTTATTTTTTTCAAAGTCTTTCAGTCTTCCCTATCTAATTTTCTATATAAAAATAAGACACAAAACCATACTAAAAAATCTGCATATTAATATGTTGGCAATGTGTACACGTACAAATGATATGTTTTCATAATTTTATAGTAAGAAACAAAGAAATGTTATTACATTGTCAATTCCCTTTCCTGTGAAATCGAGTGTTGTACCAGTTACTTGATGAGAAACACAGGTATACATTATGTAAAATATTTGAAACTGACAAGCAGGAATCATTGATGGGTCATAAATCATGAATAAATGGTGTCTTATTAAAACAATGTATTATAATCAAAGTTTGTATTCAAACTTTCTTTCAAAATATTGTTTTGTATTTGTTTCCAAAGTCAAAAGATAGGCATTATTTTAGATTTACTAATGCCCCATATAAAATAACAAATTTATTTTATTATTAATTTTTATTTCCCTCATCTCCCATTCACCTCCCCTCTGGAAACAACTTTTAAATTCTCTATATCTATGACTCTGTTTCTGGTTTGTTCAGTTTTTTTTTTTTAATTGAGGTATAATTGGTTAACAGTATTATATTAGTTTCAGGTGTACAACATAGTCATTCAATATTTTTATAGATTATAATCCATTTAAAGTTATTATAAAGTACTGGCTATATTCCCTGTGCTGTACAATATATACTTATATCTTATTTATTTTATACATAGTAGTTTGTACCTCTTAATCACCTACTGCTCTCCCTGCTGGTAACAAACCACTAGTTTGTTCTCTATATTTGTGAGTCTGTTTCTGACAAAGGATTAACCTCCAAAATACAAACAGCTCATGCATCTCAATATCAAAAACAACAACAACAAACAACCCAATCATAAAATGAGTGGAAAATCTAAATAGACATTTCTCCAAAGAAGACATACATATGGCCAAAAAACACATGAAAAGATGTTCAACATCACTAATTATCAGAGAAATGCAAATCAAAACTTTGATGAGGTATCACCTCACACCAGTCAGAATGGCCACCATCAAAAAAATCTATAAACAATAAATGCTGGAGAGGGTGTGGAGAAAAGGGAACCCTCCTACACTGTTGGTGGGAATGTAAATTGATAGAGCTACTATGGAGAACAGTATAGAGGTACCTTAAAAAACTAAAAATAGAGATACCATATGATGCAGCAATCCCACTCCTGGGCATATATCTGGAGAAAACCATAATTTTTTGTTACATTCATTTGTTTGTTTTACTTTTTGGATTCCACATAAAAATGACAACATACTGTTATCTGCCTCTGTATGACTTATTTCACTAAGAATTATACCATGTTCCATCCATGCTGTTGTAAATGACAGAATTTCATTCTTTTTTTAAAGATGAACTGCTATTCCATTGTGTGTGTGTGTGTGTGTGTGTGTGTATATATATATATATATATATACACCACATCTTCTTTATCCATTCATCTGTTGATAAACAGTTGCTTTCCTACCTTGGCAGTTGTAAATAATGCTGCTATGAATACTGGGGTACATGTATTTGTTCAAATTAATATTTTTGTATTCTTTAGATCTATACCCAGGAATTGAACTGTTGGATTATATTTCTATTTTTAGTTTTTTAAGGAACCTCCATACTGTTTTCCTTAAGTGAACCAATTTACATTCACACCAACAATGTACAGGGATTCCCTTTTTTCCACATCCTTGCCAATATTTTTTATTTGTAATCTTTTTGATGATAGCCATTGTGACAGATGTGAGATG
The DNA here is from genome assembly GCF_963455315.2 of Globicephala melas. Classification (NCBI taxonomy): domain Eukaryota; kingdom Metazoa; phylum Chordata; class Mammalia; order Artiodactyla; family Delphinidae; genus Globicephala; species Globicephala melas. The sequence continues at coordinate 35,864,994 of NC_083317.1, forward strand.
TTATTTCACTGTGGTTTCAATATGCATTTCCCTACTAATTAGTGGTGTTGAGAATTTATCATGTGTTTGTTGGCCATCTGTATATCTTCTTAAGAAAAATGTCTCTTTATGTCTTCTGCCCAGTTTTTAACTGTTTGTTTTTTTGGTATTGAGTTTCATGAACTGTATATATATTTTGAATATTAATCTCTTATTGGTCATGTCATTTGCAAATATTTTCTACCATTCAGTATGTTATCTTTTCATTTGTTGATGGATTTCTTAGCTGTGTCATTTAAGTTTAATTACGTGCCACATTTGTTCATTTTTCTCTTTTGTTTCCTTTGCCTTAGGAGACAGATACAAAAAAAAAATATTGCTACCATTTCTGTCAAAGTGTTCTGCCTATGTTTTCTTCTAGGAGCTCTATGATTTTTTAGTCTTATAATTAGGTCTTTAGTCCATTTTGAGTTTATTTTTGTATATGGTGTGAGAAAATGTTCTAATTTCATTGTTTTATGTGTAGCTCTCCAGTTTTCCCACCACCATTTATTGAAGAGATTGTCTTTTTCCTATTGTATATTCTTGTCCCCTTTGTCATAATTAATTTACCAGCAGTGTATGGGTTTATTTCTGGGATCCCTATTCTGTTCTATTGATATGTGCCTGTTTTGGTGCCAGTACCATACAGCTTTGATTACTTTAGCTTTGTAGCATAGTGTAAAGTCAGGGAGTGTGAAACCTCCAGCTCTGTGTTTCTTTCTCAAGATTGCTTTGGTTATTCATGGTATTTTGTGTTTCCAAACAAATTTTAGAACTATTTTTTCTAATTTTGAGAAAAATGCATTCAGTATTTTGAGAGGAATTACATTTAATCCCTAGATAGCCTTGAGTAGTATGGTCATTTTAACAATATTAATTCTTCCAATCCAGGAACATGATATATCTTTCTATGTGTTTGTGTCATCTTCAGTTTCTTTCAGCATTGTCTTATATTTTTCCAAGTACACATCTTTTACCTCATTAGTTAGATTTATTCCCAGGTATTTTATTCTTTTTGATGAGATGATAAGTGTGATTGCTTTCTTAATTCCTTTTTCTCATAGTTTGTTATTAGCGTATAGAAATGAAACACACTTCTGTATATTAATTTTGTATCCTACAGCTTTACCAAGTTCACTGATGAACTCTAGTAGTTTTTTTTTGTGGCATCTTTAGGGTTTTCTAAGTATAATATCATGTTGTCTGCAAATAGTGACAGTTTTACTTCTTCCTTTCCAATTTGGATTCCTTTTCTTTTTGTTGTCTCATTGCTGTGCGTAGGACTACCAATATTGTGTCAGTAAAAGTAATGAGAGTGTCTTCTTCCTGATCTTACAGTAAATGCTTTCAGATTTTCACCACTGAGTATGTTGTTAGTTTTGGGCTTGTCATATATGGCCTTTATTATGTTGAGGTATGCTACTCTATGCCTACCTTCTGAAGAGTTTTTAATGATAAATGAATGTTGAATTTTGTCAAAAGTTTTTTTTTCATCTATTGAGTTGATCATATGGTTTTTCTCATTTTGTTAATGTAGGGTATCATATTGATTGATTTTCAAATATTGAACAATCCTTGCATCTCTAGGATAAATTCCACTTCTTCATGGTATATGATCCTTTATATGTATTGTTGAATTCAGTTTGCTCATATGTTGTTGAGGAATTTTGCCTCTATGTTCATCAGTGATAATGGCCTGTAATTTTCTCTTTTTTTGTAGTATCTTTGTCTGGTTTAGGTATTAGGGTGATGTTGACCTTGTAGAATGAGTTCTGAAGTGTTTCTTCCTCTGCAATTTTTTGGAATTGTTAGAGAAGAATAGGTGTTACCTATTCTCTAAATGTTTGATAGAATTCACCTGTGAAGCCATCTATTCCAAACTTTTTGTTTGTTGGGAACTTTTAAAGTTATTATTTAAATTTTATTACTGGTAATTGGTCTATTTATATTTTCTATTTCTTCCTGGTTCAGTCCTAGAAGATTGTACATTTCTATATTGTTATGAATTTGTCCATTTCTCCTAGGTTGTCCATTTCATTGATATATAACTGTTCATAGTAGTCTCTTATGATACTTTGTATTTCTGTAGTGTCAATTGTAACTTCTCCTTCTTCATTACTGATATTATTGATTTAGGCCCTCTCTTTCCTTCTTGAGTCTTCTTGAGTCTAAAGGATTATCAGTTTTGCTTATATTTTCAAAGAAACAACCCAGTTTCATTAATGTTTTATATTGTTTTTTAATCTCTCATTTATTTCTGCTCTGATCTTTATGATTTCTTTCCTTCTACAAACTTTGGGTTTTGCTTGTTTTTTCTAATTCCTTTAGGTGTTAGCTTAGGTTGTTTGAGATTTATATGGCTATAAACTCTCTTAGAACTGCTTTTGCTGTTTACCCATAGATTTTTGATCATTATGTTTTCATTTTCATTAATCTCCAGAGTATTTTTTAATTTTTTATTTGATTTCTTAAGTGATCCATTAGTTGTTTAGTAGCATACTGTTTAGCTTCCACGTTTGTGTTTTTTGCAGCTTTTTTTCCTGTAGTTGATTTCTGATCTCATAGCATTATGGTTGGAAAAAATAATTGATATGATTTCACTTTTTTAAAAATTTCCTGAGACTTGTTTTGTGGCCTAGCATTTGATCTATCCTAGAGAATGTTCCATGTGCACGTGAACAGAATGTGTATTCTGCTGCTTTTGGATGGAATCTTCTATATATTTGTATTAAGTCTATTTGTTCTGATGTGTTACTTTGACCAGTAATTCCTTATTGATTTACTATCTGGATGTTCTGTTTATTAATGTAAGTGATGTGTTAAAGTCCACTATTATTGTTGTGTTACTCAGTTTCTCCCTTCATGTCCTTTAATATTAGCTTTATGTTCTTAGGGGCTCCTATGTTATGTACATATATATTTACAGTTGTTACATCTTCTTTGATTGATCACTTGAACATTATGTAACATCATTTGTCTCTTGTTACAGTCTTTGTTTTAAAGTCTACTTTCTGATATGAGTATTGGTATTGCTACCCCAGCTTTCTTTGATTTCCTTTTGCATGGAATACATTTTCCATCCCTCACTTTCAGTATGTGTGTGTCTTTAGATCTGATGTGAGTCTCTTGTAAGCCACATAGATATGGGTCTTATTTTTTTATCTATTCAGCCACTCAGTCTTTTGACTGATCATTTAGTCCATTTACATTTAAAGTAATTATTGATAGGTATGTACTTACTACCATTTTGTTAAATTGTTTTTGTAATTCTTTTTTGTTCCTTTCTTCTTTTGTTCTCCTTTCATGTGATTTGATGACTCTCTTCAGTGTTATGTTTGGATTCCTTTCTCTTTTTGTGTGTATGTACCTAGAATAGATTTTCCTTTGTGGTTACCATGAGGTTTGTATGTAGCAATATATATCTATGAGTATGTATATATGAGTATATATATGTATGTGTGTGTATATATATATATATATCACATATATATGTGTGTGTGTATGTATATATATCACACACACGATTATTTTAAGTTGTTGATTTCTTTATTTCAAGTACATTTTAATAACCCTGATTTTTACTCCCCTCCCCGATGATAACTGTTTTTGATATCATATTTTACATCCTTTTGTTTTATGTGTCCCTTAACTACTTATTTCTGATATAGATAATTTTAGTACTTTTGTCTATTAGTCTTTCTTCAAGCTTTGTACATGGTTATCTACTACCTTTACTGTATGTTTGCCTTTACCAATTAGTGTGCTTTTTTTCACAATTTTTATGTTTCTAGTTGTGGACTTTTCTTTTTTGCTTAGATAATTCCTTTTAACATTTCTTGTAAAGCTAGTGTGATGGTGCAAAACTTATTTATTATTTGCTTGTCTTAAATCTTTTGATCTTTCCACAAAATCTGAATGAAAGCTTTGCTAAGAAGAATATTCTTTGTTGTAGGTTTTTCCCTTTCACCACTTCAAGTTTATTGTGCTACTCCCGTCTCACCTCTAGAATTTCTACTGAAAAGTCAGCTTATGGCCTTATGGGAGTTCCCTTTTGTGTAACTTGTTTATATCTTGCTGATTTTAATATTCTTTTTTTATCTTTAATTTGTTCCATTTTAATTACAGTGTGTCTTTGTATGGTCCTCTTTGGGTTGATCCTGTTTGGGACTCTCTGCACTTTCTGTACCTGTATATCTGTTTCCTTTCCCAGGTTAGGGAAGTTTTCAGCTATTATGTTTTCAAATATATTTTCTGCCACTTTATCTGTTTCTCTTCTCCTTTTGGTAGCTCCATAATACAAATATAGTATGCTTAATGTTGTCATAGAGATCTGTTGAACTGTCTTAATTTCTTTTTTTTTTTTTTCTTTTATCTGTTCGGCTTCAGTGATTTCCATGACTCCTTTTTCCAGCTCATTGAACTATTCCTCTGTATCTTTTAACTACTGTTGTTTCCTACTAGTATATTTTCATTTGTTATTTTATTCTTCAATTCTATTTGGTTTTTCTTCATATTTTCCAGCTCTTTGTTAAAAATGTTATCTTCTCACTGTCTTTATCCTTTCTTCTCCTGAGTTCTCAGTCATCTTTGTGATCATTACCTTGAATTCTTTATTGGGTAGATTGCCTATTTCCACTTCATTAGTTCTTCTGGGATTTTATCTTCTTCCTTCATTTGGAGTATATCCCTCTCTTGCCTCATTTTACCTAATTTGCTGTTTTTATTTTTATGTATCATGTAGGTTGATTAAGTTTCCCAGTCTTGGAGAACTGACCTTTTGTAAGAAATGTCCTATGTGTCCAAGTGCATGATCCCCTCTAGTCCCCAAAGCTAGGGGTGTACCATATATGGACTGCATGTGCCATTTTATTGTGGCTGGCTGATTACTGTAGGCAGTCTGGCAGGCCTGACTGGCCCCTGGTTTGTTTGGTTGCCAGGCCCTGAGTTTTGTGGAGGTTGCTGGCTGCTTGTTGGTGGGGCCAGGTCATAATACAAATAGCTGTGGAACCCCAGTGGGTCCCAGGGCCAGTGACAGCTCAGTGGTGGGCAGAGCCTCATCCTGGGGTCTCTGGCTACAGGGCCTTGGGGACCCTGAATCTCTTCTTAGCATTTTGGTGTGTGGGGCTGGAACCCACAGCCACTGGATTTGGGGCCCAAGGTGTCCCTGGACTGTCATGGCTTGCTGATGGGCAGGGCCTGGGCCCAGGTAGTCCCAGGGCTGATGCCAGCTTGCTAGTGTGTTGGATGGGGTCTGACAAGGCAGGCTTTACGGCTGCAGTGTCTTGGTTATGGAGTCCACCTGCTGGAGGGTAGAGCCAAGGTCCAAGGTGTCCTGGGGCTAGTGCCAGCTCACCAGTGGGAAGAGCCATGTCCCAGGCTCTCTAGTTGCACTGCCCTGGGTAATCTGTAGTTGGTGTATCTGCTCACTGATAGAAGGGCTGGGACCTCGGTTTTCTTGGGAATTGTGCCTATCCACTGCTGAGCAGAGCTGGGCCTCAGGGTCTCTTGCTACAGGGCCCTGGGGGTCCTAAGACTAGTGTCTGCTTATTGGTGTGTGGTGCTTCATTCTGGGACCACTTGTGGACAGTGCCATGTCCTAGGGCAGCTGTGGGCTCAGGGGCAGCATGCCTGCTTGTGGGTGGAGATGTGTCACCATCCAGATTGTTGCTTGGCCTGAAGTGTCCAAGTACTAGTGCAGACAAGCTGGAGGGTGGGGATGAGTTCAGTTGCTAATAAGCTAGAGGGAACATTCCAAAATGGCACTTTCTATCTTCAGTGTTCTTGTGGTAGAATGAGTTCCCCAAAATGGATGCCACAAGTCTATGGGGTGAGCTCCAGTTGTTTCCTGCCCCTCCAGTGAGTCTCCAAGATCAGCAGGTGGGTCTGACTCAGGCTCCTTTTAAGTTACTGCTTCTGCTCTGGGTCCTAGAACATATGAATTTTGTATGTGCCCTTTAAGAAAGGAATCTCTATCTCCCACAGACCCTGGAGCTCCTGAAAGTTAGCCCTGCTGGCCTTTAACTCCAAATGTTCTGGGGGCTCGACTTCCCAGTGAAGGGCTTCCAGGCTAAGTAGCCTGATATGGGACTCAGACACGTTGTTCCTTGGGGAGAATATTTTGTTCTTTAGATCCCACATATAAGTGAAATCATTTTTTCTATTTGCCTTTTTATGAGTAATTTCATTTAGCATAATACATAACATAGGTCCATCCATGTTATCGCAAATGGCAAAATTTCATTCTTATTTATGTCTGATTAATATTCCATTGTGTGTATGTGTGTGATATATGTATGTCACATCTTCTTTATTTATTCTTCCATCGATTGGCAGTTAGGTTGCTTCCATATCTTGGCTATTGTGAATAATTCTGTAATGAACATATGGGTAGGTATATCTTTGAAAATTAGCATTTTGGGTTTTTTTTTTTGAAGAATACCCAGAAGTAGAATTGCTCAATTATATGGTAGTGTTCTTTTTAATTTTTGAGGAAACTCTGTAGAGGCTACACCAATTTACATTCTCACCAACAGTGCATAAGGATTCCCTTTTCTCCACATCCTTGCCAACACTTGTTATTTCTTGTCTTTTTGATAATAACCATTCTGAGAGGTGTGAGGTGGTATCTCATTGAGGTTTTGATTTTATTTCCCTGATGATTAGTGATGTTGAGAATCTTTTCATGTGTTTGTTGGCTATCTGTATCTCTTCTTTGGAAAAATGTCTATTCAGGTCCTCTGCTCATTTTTTAATCAAGTTGTTTATTTTTTTGATATTGAGTTGCATGAATTCTTTGTATATTTTATATATTATCCCCTTATCAGATATATTGTTTGTAAAAAAATTTCCCATCTACTAGGCCGCCTTTTTGTTTTGTTGGTAGTTTTCTTTGATGTGCAAACACATTTTAGTTTGGTATCCTCTTTATTTACTTTTTCTTTTGCATCTGTTTTTCTTGTTTGCCTGTGGAAACATATCCAAAAAATATTGCTAAGACCTATATCAAAGAGCTTACTGCCTATGTTTTCTTCTAGGAGTTGTATGGTTTCACATCCTACATTTAATCCATTTTGAGTTTATTTCTGTATCTGGTATTAGAAATTAGTCCAGTTTGATTCTTTGCATGTAGCTATCCAGTTTTCCCAACACCATTTATTGAAGAAGTTGTCTTTTACCCACTGAATATTCTTGCCTCCTTTGTTGTAGATTAATTGACTATTATACTCCCAAACTCATTCTATGAGGCCACCATCACCCTGATACCAAAACCAGACAAAGATGTCACAAAGAAAGAAAGCTACAGGCCAATATCACTGATGAACATAGATGCAAAAATCCTCATGAAAATACTAGCAAACAGAATCCAACAGCACATTAAACACATCATACACCATGACCAACTGGGGTTTATCCCAGGGTTTATCCCAGGAATGCAAGGATTCTTCAATATATGAAAATCAATCAATGTGATACAATGTATTAACAAACTGAAGGGTAAAATACATATGATAATCTCAATAGATGCAGAAAAATGTTTTGACAAAATTCAACACTGATTTATGATAAAAACTCTCCAGAAAGTAGGCATAGAGGGAACTTACCTCAACATAATAAAGCCCATATATGACAAACCCACAGCAAACATCATTCTCAATGGTGAAAAACTGAAACCATTTCCACTAAGATCAGGAACAAGACAAGGTTACCCACTCTCACTGTTATTCAACATAGTTTAGGAAGTTTGAGCCAAAGAAATCAGAGAAGAAAAAGAAATAAAAGGAATCCAAATAAGAAAGAAGAAGTAGGGCTTCCCCAGTGTCGCAGTGGTTGAGAGTCCACCTGCCGATGCAGGGGACATGGGTTTGTGCCCCAGTCCGGGAAGATCCCACATGCCACGGAGCAGCTGGGCCTGTGAGCCATGGCTGCTGAGCCTGCGCATCCGGAGCCTGTGCTCTGCAACAGGAGAGGCCACAACAGTGAGAGGCCTGCATACTGCAAAAAAAAAAGAATGTGTTAAGAAAGAAGAAGTAAACCTGTCACTATTTGCAGATGACATGATACTATACATAGAGAATCCTAGAGATGCTACCAGAAAACTACTAGAGCTAATCAATGAATTTGGTAAAGTAGCAGGATACAAAATTTATGCACATAAATCTCTTACATGCCTATGCACTAATGATGAAAAATCTGAAAGAGAAATTAAGGAAACAGTCCCCTTTGACCTTGCAACAAACAGAGTAAAATACCTAGGAATAAACCTACCTAAGGAGACAAAAGACCTATATGCAGAAAACTCTAAGACACTGATGAAAGTAATTAAATATTATACAACCAGATGGAGAGACATACCATGTTATTGGATATAAAGAATCAACATTGTGAAAATGACCATACTACCCAAAGCAATCTACAGATTCAATGCAATCCTATCAAACAACCAATGGCATTTTTCACAGAAGTAGAAAAGAAAATTTTACAATTTGTATGGAAACAAAAAAGAACCCGAATAGCCAAAGCAGTCTTGAGAAAGAAAAACAGAGGTGGAAGAATCAGGCTCCCGGACTTCAGTCTATATTATAAAGCTACAGTAATCAAGACAGTATAGTAGTGGCATAAAAACAGAAATATAGATCAATGGAACAAGATAGATAGCCCAAAGATAAACCCATGCACATATGGTCACCTTGTCTTTGATAAAGGAGGCAAGAGTATTCAATAGAGAAAAGACAGCCTCTTCAATAAGTGGTGCTGGGAAAACTGGCCAGCTACATGTTAAAGGATGAAATTAGAACACTCCCTAACACCATACACAAAAATAAGCTCAAAATGGATTAAAGACACATATATAACACATATAACACATATATATGGAATCTAAAAAAGAAAAAAATGGTTTTGAATAACCTAGGAGCAGGACAGGAATAAATATGCAGAAGTAGAGAATGGACTTGAGGACACGGGGAGGGGGAAGGGTAAGCTGGGACAACGTGAGAGCATTGCATTGACATATATACACTACCAAATGTAAAATAGCTAGCTAGTGGGAAGCAATCGCATAGCACAGGGAGACCAGCTCAGTGCTTTGTGTCCACCGAGAGGCATGGGATAAGGAGGGTAGGAGGGAGACGCAAGAGGGAGCAGATATGGGGATATATGTATACTTATAGCTGATTCACTTTGTTATACAGCAGAAACTAACACAACAATGTAAAGAAATTATACTGCAATCAAGATGTTAAAAAATACAAAAACAAAAAACAAATATTTTATTCCAGATGCTATTGACATCGTCTTAGAGTCTAAGTTATTTTTTCACACTTTCTTGAAACAGCTTCTAAGGTCTTAATTTAGGAGTTGTCATTTTCTAGTTCTTTTTGTGCTTAAACTCTCTTCCATTTATGTATAAAGTTCAATGAAGTTGATTTTTTTCCTGCAGAAATTTTGAACTAGGTAATCCCAGATTTGTCTCATTATCTAATTTAAGTAACTTATTCTCATTATTATCTACCCTTTAAAGAGTTGGAAATATGTCATGTAACTGCCAGGGGAAAAAATGACTATTCAAGGTTAAAATTAGGCAATGATATATTGGTTTCCTTGTTTCTTTGCATTTTATTTTGATAGCCAGTAAATTTAGTGTCTCTCAGAAGTATGGTTGAATACCTCAAAACTGATTATACCTAAAAATCTTACCAACTCATTTTGAAATATAAGCTTTAAAAATCTGTGATTACAATTTAATATTATACCTATAAGATTACATAATGTTGCTTTACAGAGAGGGTAGTTATATATTTGTAATGTTTTCAACTTTATTTTGTTTGCATGATTTAACTTAAAGTCTTTTTTATCCAGCTATTCAAAAAAATTATCATAGCATTACTTGTATTTTGTGGGATTTCAGTTTTAGCAGTTAGACTGTATTTTTCTTCAAGGAACAGCTCAGTTATCCTCAAAAATAAAATTTTCTAATACAATTTCTATTGCTCTAAGGATGTGATGTATAATGTGTGTATATATAATTTTTAAAAGGCAACTTTCTTAAGACTATTGGTGTAGAAATAATAGCAGGTTCTATTACAGTAGTTGTGACAGTGAGCAGAGTTACTGCTTTGAGGTTCTGATGAGTCCTCAGAGGTATATCTGAAAAACAATGCCAGATGGCTCTAGAAGAGATCATTGCAGTGATACTCATATAGTCAACCCTTCATTGTTCATCAACATGGCAATGCCCATCTGCATTCTATAAACTCTGTGACCTGGACTGGCCCCATACTCTCATTTTTATTTGTAAGAATCAACTTTGTTTTGCCAAGGCAAGTCTAGAAAAAGACCTATTCATGTGCAAATAAGCAAAACATTGGTACAAATAATTATCTAAAATCCATTTTGATTGTCCTGGTAATTCCTCCATCACCATACATAATCTTGAGAATGGCCATTTTTGTCAACCTTAGGTACTTTGTTTAAACCACACAATTCTTACTTGGCTAATTTTCTCCAATTGTCTTATTCGAGACATCTTACTCTTCCTCATAATCATTTACATTCATGAGATAAGTTAATAAATTTCAATCCACATTTCAATTCATCTCAAGTAACATTCATGTTAGCCAAAATTACAGTGTAGAAATTACACATAAATGAATGTTCCCTTTCATTTATGCTGCCATTACAACTCTGCCCATTATAATGTATTAAACCAAAATATGAACATTTTCTAAATATTGAAATATTGTCCTGAAAATGCAGTATAAATTCATTTCATTATTGCACTAAAATTCTTTTCTTATTGCATATGCCACATAGAGAGTGGTCAATTAATGACATCACCAGTGACATTTGATTTGTTTGTATAACAATATATATTAAATTATTTTATGCAAGTATATTTTCTGAGTGATATTCTTACTTAATCTTGTTATTTGAAACACTACTTAAAATTATGCAAAGGATATCTCTTATATCCCTAAGAATATCTGGGGAACATAAAGAGTTAAGGAAAAAGAAAATCAATTTCTTATTTTCCATACATTTGAGATGTGCTATTTTTTTTTTCATACAACCTGTTCTTCCATGCCAACTGAAAATTCCATATTACCTATAACATTTTCTTGATTTTACCCATTAGGGAAATCTCTCACTATATTGAACTCCTAGAGTATTTAAAATAAATATTTGCCTTGTTTTTGTAGCATATTGATTTTTATTTTTAACTACAGTTATTTTTGTATCTAGTTCTTTACTTTGAAAATCTAAGATACTTTAAGCTTAGAGTCTGGGACTTCTTTGTATCTTTTATAATAGTTCTCATGGATGTTTGGCATTTATTATATGTCCAATAAATGACTCCTGAATAATAAAGCAACAAATATATTTGTAAAACAGTGTTTAAGAGATGAAGATTTTTAGGATGTGAGGTATGAGGATGAAAGAGGCAAGATATAGAAGGTCTTTCAGTTATGGTAAGGGATTTAGATTTTAACTCCTTGGGAAACAGAAGCCATTGGAAAATGAAAGGAAAAGAGTGTCATGTGATTTATGTTTTAGAAGAGCATTGGATGTAGCTTGAGGAATACATAATAGTGGAGCAAGAGAACAGAAGGAAGTTCATTTAGTGGGATATTGTCATAGACAACATGGAGATGATAATAGTTTGATCCAGGTAGTAATTGTGAAGTTGCTGAGTCATAGTTAATAGTAGTTAGAATATGGGTATTTAGGGGGAAAAACACATGATCATCTCAATAGATGCAAAAATATTTGATAAAACACAGCATTATTTCTTGATTTCTTGTGTACAAGTTTTTGCATCGACTTATATTTTCAGTTCTCCTGGGTATGTACCTAGAAATAGAATTGCTGGGCCATATGGTACTTCATGTTTATCTTTTTGAGGAACTGCTCAACTGTTTTCCAAAGCAATTGAATCATTTTACATTCCTACCAGCAATATCTGAGGGTTCCAATTCCCACATGTTTTCTAACAGTTTCTATATTCTGTCTTTTTGAATAAAGCCATTCTAGTGGGTGTGAAGTGGTATCTCATTCTGGTTTTAACTTGCATTTGTCTAATGACACATATGTTAAGCAACTTTTTGTCCTATTTGTCCATGTACATATATATTAACATAATTATATTAACATGTATAATATATATATTTATTAAAGACCATATGCATGGGGCTTCCCTGGTGGTGCAGTGGTTGAGGGTCCGCCTGCCGATGCAGGGGGCGCGGGTTTGTGCCCCGGTCCGGGAGAATCCCGCATGCCGCAGAGCAGCTGGGCCCGTGAGCCATGGCCCCTGAGCCTGCGCGTCCGGAGCCTGTGCTCCGTGGTGGGAGAGGCCGCAACGGTGAGAGGCCCGCATACCGCAAAAAAAAAAAAAAAGAAAAGAAAAAGACCATATACATGTATTTACATATATATAAATATGTTTTCAATTTATTTGACCTTTTTTTTGTGTGTGTGTGGTACGTGGGCCACTCACTGTTGTGGCCTCTCCCTTCGTGGAGCACAGGCTCTGGATGCACAAGTTCAGTGGCCATGGCCCATGGGCCCAGCCGCTCCGCGGCACGTGGGATCTTCCCGGACCGGGGCATGAACCCGTGTCCCCTGCATCAGCAGGCAGACTCAACCACTGCGCCACCAGGGAAGCCCTATTTGACCACTTTTAATAAAATAAACAATATTTGACATTATGTAAGTTTAAGATATACAACATGTTCGATACATTTATATATATATATAGTAATATTATTGCCAAAGTAGTGATTTATCACATTACATAATTATAGTACAGTATCATTATCTACATTCATTGCATTGTGCCTTAGATCTCTATGGCTTATTTACTGCTAGTTACAAGTTCGTATCCTAAACACCATCACCCTTATCCACTCCCTTCCATCTCCTGGTGACCACAATTTTACTCTCTGTTTTTCCCAAGTTTAACTTTTTTAGATTCCACATATGACTGATATAATACAGTATTTGTCTTTCTCTGTCTGACTTACCTTGCTTAACATAAGGTGCTCAAGGTCAATCCATGCTGTCACAAATGGAAGGACAGTCTCCTTTCTCATAACTGAATAATATTTATTGTGAATATGTACCACATCTTTTTTATCCATTCATATGTTGATGAATATGTGGGTTGTTTCCATATCTTGGCAATTGTGAGTAATCATGCAATAAACGTGGGGGTGCATATATCTCACCCAAATCCTGTTTTAATTTCCTTTGTGTATATACCCAGAAATGAAAACTCGAGATCATATGGTAGAATGATTTGTAATTTTTTGTGAAAGCTCCATATTGTTTACTAGAATGATTGACCAATTTACATTCTCACCTACAATGTATAAGTGTTCCCTTTATACTACATTTTTCCAGTGCCTGTTGTCTTCTTGAAATAGCCATTCTAACTGTTGTGAAATAACATCTTACTGTGGTTTTGATTTGCATTTCCCTGATGGTTAATGATGTTAAGCATATTTTCATGTGTCTATTGGCCATTTTGATATCCTCTTTGGAAAAATACCTATTTACTTCTTCTTCTTTTTTTTTTTTTTTTTTTTGGTACATGGGCCTCTCACTGTTGTGGCCTCTCCTGTTGCAGAGCACAGGCTCCAGACACACAGGCTCAGCGGCCATGGCTCACAGGCCCAGCCGCTCCACGGTATATGGGATCTTCCCAGACCAGGGCATGAACCCATGTCCCCTGCATCGGCAGGCGGACTCTCAACCACTGCACCACCAGGGAAGCCCCACTTCTTCTATTTTTTTAACTGAATTATTTCTTTTGTTGTTGTTACTAAGTTGACTGAGTTCTTTATATATTTTGAATATTAACTTCTTATCCTATACATGGTTTGCAAAAATGTTCTCCCATTCTGTAGGTTGTCTTTTTATTTTGTTAATTATTTATTTTGCTGTGCAGAAAATTTGAGTTTAACATAGTTTTATTTGTTGATTTTTGCTTTCACTGTGCTTTTGGCACCATGTTCAAAAATCATTACCACAACCATTGTCAAAGAACTTCTTCCTTAAGTTTTTCTCTAGAGATTTTATGGTATCAGGTTTTATATTTAAGTATTTGATTCATTTTGAGTTAATTTTTGTGAGTGATTTGGGATAGGGATCCAATTTCATTCTTCTGCTTGTATTTCACCAATTTTCCCAGCACCATTTGTTGAAGAGACTGTCCTCTCACTGCATGGGTATTCTTGGCTCTCTTGTCAAGTATTGTTGACTGTATATGCTGGGATTTAATCCTGGGATATCTATTCCGTTCTATTAGTCAATATGTCTATTTTTTCCAGTACCATACTATTTTGATTACTGTGGCTTTTTAATATAGTTTGAAATCGTGAGGCATAATACTTCTGAATTTATTCTTTCTTCTCAGGATTGCTTTGGCTATTCAGGGTCTTTAGTGGTTCCACACAAATTTTAAGATTATTTCTTCTATTTCTGTGAAGAATGCTTTTGGTATTTTGATGGGTGTTACATTGAACCTGTAGATGGCTTTAGGTAGTATGGCCATTTTAACAACAATAATTATTATAATCTAAGAACATAGGATGCCTTTCCATTTGTTTATGTCTTCAATTTCTTTCAGCAAAGGCTTGTAGTTTTCATTGCACAAATCTTCACTTCCTTGGTTAAATTTATTCCTAAGTATTATATATTTTCTTGATGCTATTGTAAATGGGATAGTTCTCTTATTTCTTTCTCAATTGCTTCATCATTAGTGTAAAGGAATGCAATTGATTTATGTATCTTGATTTTATATCCTGCCACTTTACTGAAAATGTTGATTATTTTTGACTGACTCTGGGATTTTCTATGTATAAGATCATATTATCAGGAAATAGTGATAATTTTACATCATCGTTTCTGAGTTGGATGCCTTTTATTTCTTTATCTTACCTAATTGCCCTAGCTACCACTAGTCAGTACTCTATTGAATGAGTCATGAGAGTGGCCATGGTTTTCTTGTTTCTGATCTTACATGAAACCCTTTCTATTTTTATCCATTTAGTATAATATTAGCTGTAGATTTGTTATATATGGCCATTATTATGTTGAGGTATGTTCCTTCTATACCCAGTCTGTTAAAGTGTTTTTATTATGAAAGGATGTTGTATTTTGTCAAATGTTTTTTTTCTGCATTTACTAAAATGATCATGTAATTTTTGTTTTTAATTTTATTGATGTGATATATTACACTTATTTTTTCCCAATGTTGTGAGGTTTTATTTTTATTTATTTATTTACTTTAACATCATTATTGGAGTATAATTTCTTTACAATGGTGTTAGTTTCTGCTTTATAACAAAGTGAATCAGCTATACATGTACATAAACCATCCTTGTATCTCAGGGATAAATCCACCTTTGTTGTGGTCTGTAATATTTTAATGTGTTCTTGGATTTGGTGCACAAATATTTTGTTGAGAATTTTCACATCTATACTTATCAGGGATATTTGTCTATAGTTTCTTTAAGTGTGGCATCTTTATCTGGTTTTTGTATCAAAGTAATCTTAGCTTTGAGAAATGAGTTTGAAAGTGTTCCCTTATCAATACTTTGTAAGAGTTTGGGGAGGATTGGTCTTAATTCTTCTTTAAATGTTTGGTAGAATTTTCCAGTGAAGCCATTCAGTTCTGGAGTTTTCTGTGTTGGAAGATTTTTGATTACGGGTTCAATCTTTTTACTCATTATTGGTCTGTTCAAATTTTCTATTTATTCCTGATTCAGTCTTGGTAGGTTGTGTGTTTCTAAAAATGTATACATTCATCCTAGGTTATGTAATTTATTGACATATAATTGTCCATAGTCTATATGATCCTATGTCTTTCTGTGGTATTGGTTGTACTACCTCCTCTTTCATTTCCAATTTTATTTGAATCATCTCTCTTTTTCTTAATTAGTCTAGTTAAAGATTGGCAAATTTTGTTTATCTTTTCAAAGAAACCGTTTTAAATTTTGTTGATTTTTTCTATTGTTTTTCTGTTATCTATTTTACTGTTTCTCTGAACTTTATCATTTCCATCCTTTGTTAATTTGCACTTAATATTTTCTCCTTTATCTAGATACTTGAGGTGTAAAGTTAGATTGTTTATTTGATATCCTTCTAATTTCTTAATATATCAGATTATTGCTATAAACTCTCCTCTCAGAACTGCATTTGCTGCATCCCATGATGTTTGATATGCTGTATTTCTATTTTCATTTCATTTCATTGTCTTGATATTTTAAAACTTTTTTTGGATTTTTTTGACTGAATGGTTGTATAGAAGTGTGTTGTTCATTTTCCAAATATTTGCAGATCTCACTTTATTCTTGTTGATTTCTAGTTTCACACCACTGTGGTCAGAGAAGATAGTTGGTATGATTACAGTCTTCTTAAATTTGCTAAGCTTTGTTTTGTTGCCTGTCGTATGGTGTATCCTGGAGAATTTTCCATGTACACTTGAGAAGGATGTCTATTATGCTGCTATTGGGTGGAATGCTCTGTGTATGTCTATTAAGTCTATTTCTTCTAAAGTGCGGTTCAGTCCAACTTTGCCTCGTTGATTTTCTGTTTGGTCAAACTATCTATTGCTGACAGTGGGATACTGAAGTCTCCTATAATTATTGTATTGGTGTCTATTTCTCTTTTATGATCTTTTATTGTTTGAGTAATATATTTCAATGCTCAAGTTTTGGGAGCATATATATTTACAATTGCTATATCTTCTTGATGTAGTGACCCCTTTATCAGTATATAATGTCCTTCTTTGTCTCTTGTTATATTTTTGGCTTGAAGGCTATTTGGTCTGATATAAGGCTACACCTGACTTCTTTTGGTTTCTGTTTGCTTGGAATTTTATCTTCTATGCTTTCACTTTGTGCCTGTGTGTGTCCTTAGAGCTTAAATGAGTCTCTTGTAGGCAGCATATACTTGGGTCTTGTTTTTATCCATCTAGTTACTCTGTGCCTTTTGATTGGTGAGTTCAAACCATTTACTTTTAGGGTGATTATTGTTATGTAAGAATTTACTACTGCCATTTTATCTTTTGCCTTATGATTATTTTGTCTCTCCATTGTTTCTTTTTCCTTCTGTTTGTGTCTACCTTTGTAAGTTGGTGGTTTTCCATGATAATTTGGTCAGTCTTCCTTTTTGTTTTGTTTTTTGTTGTTGTTTTGTTTTGTGGTTTTGTCTCCCCTCTAGAATTTTTCTTTGAGGTTATCATGAGGTTTATATAAAGCAACTCATGGGTAAAATAGCTCTTTTCCTTCTGATAGCAATTTATCTTTACTTGTCTATAAAGGTTCCATCCTTTTATTCTTCCCCTTTTATGTTTTTGATGTCACCAGTTTTCTCTTCATGCTGTGGTTTTATTGTCAATTTGTAGTAACTATACTTATTTTTAATGTTTTTTTCCTTTAAAATTTATGCTATAATTAAGAGTTTAATATGCTATTCTAAAAAAGAGTTACATTTTAAAAATTCTGACTATCACTTTAACCAGAGTTTTGTGTAATTTCATCGTTTTGTTTCAGCTTGAAAAACTCCTTTCAACATTTCTTGTAAGGCAGGTCCAGTGTTGGTGAACTCCCTCAGTTTTTGTTAGTCTGAGAAAGCCTTTATTTCTCCTTTATATCTGAAGGATAACTTTGACTGATAGAGTATTCTTGGCTGGCAGTTTTTCTCCTGGCCTGTAGAGTTTCTGTTGAGAAATCTGCTGATAGCTTAAGGGGAGGGGGGGGGGATTCCTTTGTAAATTACTGTCCTTTCCTCCATGGTTGTCCTTAAAATATTTTATTTATTATTGATTTTTGAAAGTATTTTTAAAAATATAATATGTCTTGGAGAAGGTCTTTTACATTGAGATAATGTGTTCTATTGCTTTGTGCACTTATATGTCAAGTTCCTTCTTCATGTTTGGAGAGTTCTCACCTATTATTTCTTTAGATATGTTCTCTCTTTTCTTAGCCTCCTCTTCTTTTTCTACTAAATCCATTATTTTATGTTGGCTTTCCTAATGGAGTCAGATAGATCTTGTAGGGTTTCTTAGCTTTTTAAAATCTTAGCTGTCTATCCTCTTAAAACTGAATCATTTTTATAATCCTATCCTTGAGCTTGGTTATTCTCTCTTCCATCTGATCTGCTCTACTTCTAATGCATTTGAATACAGTCTTCTTCTCATTTATTTATATGAGTTATTCAGCTCCACAATTTCTGCTTGGTTCTTTTTTTTTTTATAATTTTGGCATTGTAAGCATTCCGTTTGCTGGTTTTATTCATGAAATAATTATTTTGCATTTCTGAGCTGCTTGCTGACTTTCTTTATAACAGCTATTTTTTTTTTTTTTTTTTTTTGCCGCACGCAAGGTTCTCACTGTTGTGGCCTCTCCCATTGTGGAGCACAGGCTCTGGACACACAGGCTCAGTGGCCATGGCTCACGGACCTAGTCACTCCGCGGCATGTGGGATCTTCCCAGACCGGGACGTGAACCCGTGTCCCCTGCATCGGGAGGCGGACTCTCAATCACTGCACCACCAGGGAAGCCCCATATAACAGCTATTTTTAATTCGTTGTCATATCACAGTATTCAGAGTCTTTGGGTTTGGTTGCTGGAAAATTGTTATTTTCTTTTTTTGATATTCTATTACCATGATTTTTTCATGGTGTTTGATAAAAAGTGTCTCTGCTGCCACATTTGAAATAACAAAATCCTTTCTTATTTAGGCAAGACTTTCTTTACTTTGGTTCCAACAGTTCAACAGTTTAGTAATTAGAGCCTTTACAGAAAGTGGTAATATGCCCAAGTTTTTAGTTTCTCTTGCTGGAGCTGACTTGATGTTAACGTTGAAGTATGTGCATAAAAAAGAAAAAGCTGGGGTTTCCCTGGTGGCGCAGTGGTTGGGGGGTCAGCCTGCCGATGCGGGGGGCGCAGGTTTGTGCCCCGGTCTGGGGGGATCCCAAATACCGTGGAGCGGCTGGGCCCAGAGGCCGTGGCCGCTGAGCCTGCACGTCCGGAGCCTGTGCTCAGCGGCAGTAGAGGCTGCGGCAGTGGGAGGCCCGCATACTGCAAAAAAAAAAAAAAAAAAATGCTGGTGGAGGGGAAATAAAGGGGGTGTAGTGGTATAGAGGGGCTAAGTGTGTACTTAACACTTGGAGCTTTGGGAGTGCCAATGACCTAGTAAGCATATCCTCAAGTTGGGGGGAATCCAGAGTTCTATGGGTGGTCCTCTTGCCAGAATCTAAGGCCAAACAGCAGAACATACTTTCCTTTACTTTTCTTGGTCTGCCTAACTCTCTTTCCTTTTCTTCCTCTCAGTCACTCTGTTTTTTTTCCTCAGGGAGAGCAATGGGTCCCTCCAGCTGCAGCACATGTGGCCAGGCAGACCCCCACTTCCTCTTTCACTCACCACCTCCTCTGTCAGAAAGGTCATTTTGGACAGGTGCCAGACCTGCCACCACCTTCTCTGCTGAGGCTGCTTCTGCTACCACTTCTCTCACTCAACTGCCTCCTCTGGGTTCTAATCTACCCACTTTCAGGTACACAGATGGATGGATATCTCTAGTGTCCTGGTATGCTATGCAGAGATGCTTTTCTTCAGTTATGGATGTCCAATTAGTGTAAATTCAAGGGGAGATAAAAAGAAACTCATGCCTCCTGTTGCTGACATCTCACTGCCTATTTTTAATTGGCTTGTTTTTCTTTTTCTTGTTTTTCTTTTGAAGGTTCTTTATATATTCTGGACATTAGTTCTTTATCAGATATATGATTTTCAAATATTTTCTCCTATTTTGCCAGCTACTTTTCCTTTGAGGTATGGTTTTAATTTTGATGAAATTCAATTTGTCTATTTTTCTGATTTTTTTTAAATTTCATTAAATCTTGCTTATTTTAATTTATTAAATTAGTTTTGCAATCCACTCATGTAAGGAGATCTGCATTTTGACAAAAACAGTTTTATAGAACACGTTTAGAACCCCAGTATTCATTAAGATCATCACAGAAGTGAGTGTGCATAAAGGGTACACTGGAATAAGCCCTTACACTTATCCAAAATTCAGTGGTCGTGAGATGTGGAAGAACAATTAAAGTAGACCTAGGAGTGTCCTAAGCACTCAAGTTGGTGATAACCAAGAGAAACTATTGTTCTGAGAACCAAGAATTAAGAGTTTCAATAAAAATGCATTATCAACTCTGCTAAAATTTTGTCAAATAGGATGAGAACTTAGAAATAATCATCTTCCCTCATGATCTCCAGAATTAGCATTATTCCTTCATTTGACTGGAAGCAAAAGGAAAACAAAATATTAGTCATAGAGTCACATTTTTTATTTTATAACTTCACATAATATACTGCTAACTCTTTCACCATGAATCCTCATTGCAATTTATTTCTATATTTAATTTGCTAAGCTAATATTTTTTTCTTTTCCTTTTTTTGCTGTGTGGCAGAAGGAAATATTTTCAAGCTTGATAGGCATCTTTCTTTATTTGATATTTTTTAGCTTGCTTTATGGCTTCTTTATTGTGATTAGAAATGGTGACAAAAATATAAACCTAACAGTATCATTTGTCAAATTCCAAATCTCTTCAACTATCTTTCACAGGTTCCATTTCCATCATGCATAAAAGTTATGAATTTCACCTAGTAATAAGCAAGAATTTGTCTTTTAAATAAATCAAATAATATTTTATAGGTAGAAGGGGGGCTTTACCCAGGTAAAAATTATAAAAAACAAAACAGAGCATTTCTGGTTGGTATTCTTGGGTCATATTCCTGTCTATGGCACTGATCTATATTTCTCTACAGTGCCTCTCACTATGGAAGTTAGGCACTTGACAGAAATATTGGACTGTAAAAATAATAAGTGGGTAGTGAAAGTTCTTCCCTATCTTTAGTATAGAGTGCCCGTGTCATGTTGAACACCAAAGGAATCAAGTTCCACGAAGCTTGTGAATAAAATTAAAGGTTGGTTCAAACTGATGAAGTTTAATTCATGTATCATTTCTTAATTATTTCCATATCTCTTTTTCAACTATTTTTAAGAGTAGAACTAATGGACCAATCACAAATTAATTTTGTTATATCTTATTTTTAGGGTTATTTTAGAGAAGAAGATATAGCTTTTGCTGTTTATCTCAATGGAATAAAATAATTCTACTACTTTGTGATAAATTTAAGCCTGTTAGTATTTAGATTTAAAGACTACTGGCATTGAGAGGTTTCTGTGTTAATGTTACTTGCCAAAATTAATGAGGCTGTTTGCTTAAATGCTTAAGAAAACTACAAAATAGGTTAAAAGTGGTGAAGCCTATTGGACAAGTGGGAGGTGCACGTTTTGTTTTTTCATTGTGAACATGAGCTAATGTGATATGGGAAGCAGCAGCTGGAGGCAAGGTCAGCAAGATTGGAGTATCATAGGCCAACTCTACCTAGCAATGAGATATAGCATAGTTGTAATTTTCTTATAAAATTTTGTGCCAAACACAAAAGAGGTCAGCTAGATGTGAGAAATACACTAATAACTACTATAAGCTCTTCACTGACAGCATTTTTCTTCATGAAGAGCATTGCATAGTGAGATGGGATGTTATAAGACATAAGATCAATAACAAATATGGGCAAAAATACTCATGTTCTATCATTGGTCATTTTACACAGTGGTAATCTGGTCTAGATCCTTCCAAACTAAAGACTTGTGTTAGTTTAATATTGGTGATAGATATATTTATGATTGATTGGATTAACTGCCTGATGTATTTTAATAATAAATTTTTGAGACTGTAATATCACAAAAATGGAAATTCTGAAGAAGCTCTTAAAAATTCAGTTTGGACCATCATAGAACATACAATCATGCAAGCAATTTTGGTTTAAAAGAGCAGTGACTATACATATTACCATGTGTATATGTGTGATTCTCTATTTGCAACATTTGTTTTAACCAGAGTTATAACTTATCTATAGTTCATTATTTAAATACCTTGTGGTTCTAATTTAATACCATATACCAGGCTAGCTGTTGAAGATATTTCAGTCTCTCATTTTTACCAAAACTTATAATGTATTTGAAGAATTTGATGTGTGATTTTTTGGTCCAGACCCTGTATTAGGGGTAGTAATACAACAGGGAACAAAACCTGACTTGGTCTCTGCCCCATTAGAGTCATCATTATAATGAACTAGACAGAAATTAATGAAATAATGATTTAAAAAAGTAGCTAAACCTTACGGATTGTAAATAATTCTCCCCAAAGTACACATTTAGGAAGTTGCTGAGTGAATAGAGAAAGCCAGTCTGTCTCATTCCAGACACCATGCTCTTAAACACTGCATTAGGAGTTTCTACTTCCATTGAACAGTTATCCTATTCATTGCAAGGACAAATACAAATATAATTGCTCAACTTTACAAATGTGATTTTTCATTTTACAAGAAAATATTTGAAATTTAGTTACTCCAATTCTAAAAACATATTTTTACTACTAGTAAATAATTTTAATGATAACTTTAAATGCAAATTCTTAGGTAAAGTTTGTCATACATAATTGAGTTAAAATTTGATATTTATAGCTAAGTTTTATTTTTCCCTGCCTCACACAATTAAACAAATTTCAATTTAGGCATTTAACAATAAGGGCTAATCAACTGCAAATTTATATTAGAATAACCTAGGTGATTCTGTTATTGTGGTAATAAATAAATAATATATTATTTCCATAGATGAACATAAAGTTCATTTCTCCGTCACATCAAAATCAGACATAGGGCTTCCCTGGTGGCACAGTGGTTGAGAGTCCGCCTGCCGATGCAGGGGACGTGGGTTCGTGCCCCGGTCTGGGAGGATCCCACATGCCACGGAGTGGCTGGGCCCGTGAGCCATGGCCACTGAGCCTGTGTGTCCAGAGCCTGTGCTCCACAATGGGAGAGGCCACAACAGTGAGAGGCCTGTGTACCCCCCCAAAAAAAAAATCAGATATGGGTCAAGATGCTGTTTAAGTGTTGACTCAGTTATCCAGGTTTTATCTTGTGACACTTGCATTAAAAACAATAAAGACAGTTTTGCATAGGGTTTTGTTATGAAGCTTGAGAATAATATGTTTCACTTCCTCCAGTCACATTGGCCAGAACCCAGACACATGACTTTAATCTTAGTATAAGTGAGGCTGGAAATTATCTTCTTGTGTGTCCAGAAAGAAAAATATAACACAGATTTGAAACACAGTGTTTCCATTGCAACTTAATATTTTGGTAACATTCATAAGTACCTTCAATTTAAAAAAAATCTTTTATACACACTGTTATCATAGTAACAAAAGAATAATTATTTAACATACCTTCAATTATTTGGTACTTTTATCCTCAACCAATTTGAAATACTGATCACTCTACAAATATTAGTAATTCAACTATGCAATGCAAATACAGCAGAAATATGGGGAGAAAAACTGGTCATAGCATAGATATAAGGAACCTTCTGAAAGTCCACTGAGTAGGCAATGCACTAATCTGGCCACATGTATCAAAAATTTTCCAAGGTATATATTATGGTCTTATTTGGGAAGAATGAATGAACCAGAACAATACAATTCAAAAAGAAGTGCCAGCTACTCTTTGCAATGTGATCTTCATTGGATCTGGAGCATATATATTGAGTACAGTCATTGTTTGCTTTTTGTTGTTATTGCTTTCAACATAATTGTATTGTCATTTTGATTCATTATATATGAACTTTAATGGAATTTTGCCAGATTTTGAAGTACTTCTTTCCTCTTTATGTATGTCTCAAGAAATATCTAGTAAAATAACTGAGCGTAAAAATATTTTCAGATTTTTTTTTTTTTTTTTTTTTTTTGCGGTACGTGGGTCTCTCACCACTGTGGCCTCTCCCATTGCGGAGCACAGGCTCCGGACGCGAAGGCCCAGCAGCCATGGCTCATGGGCCCAGCCGCTCCGTGGCATGTGGGATCCTCCCGGACCGGGGCACGAACCCGCGTCCCCTGCATCGGCAGACGGGACCCTCAACCACTGCGCCACCAGGGAAGCCCATTTTCAGATATTTTATATATAAGTAGATCTCAGTAAAATATTCCAGATTCAAGTACATGAGAGGACTTAGATATTGGCTATTGATATTTATAGTACTTGCTTAACAGCCAAGAAACCCCAAATTTTACTAAGTTAAAAATTAAACAGAAATTACTCACCATTTGCATTAGTAATTTCCTTAAATACATTTTAGGAAATTAGTGGCCATCCCTCAGAGAATGGTTAACTGAAATGTTGTTTTCATATTTGTTTCATTCATATTTATATTTGTTCATATAATGCAATACCACATTGAGGATAAAACATGGCTTAAAATTATATATGTCAACATGTAAATATCTTACAAAGTTTACTGAAAAGCAGTTGCTGAATGATTCATGAAGAAACATATTATTTATGTACATTTTAAAAATAGTTAATTACAATATTTATATACGTAAAATAAATATTACCCTGACTTATGTAGATGAATTTGGGAATGGTGCTGGGATGAGTGCCAAAGCAAACTTTATTTTTTTAATTAATTAATTAATTTATTTATTTTTTGTCTGTGCCACATGGCATGCAGGATCTTAGTTCCCCAACCAGGGATTGAACCCTTGCCCCCTGCAGTGGAAGCACAGAGTCCTAACCACTGCACCAACAGGAAATTCCCCCCAAAGCAAACTTTAAATTTAACTGAATAGTTTATTTTACAGGGATAAAGAAAATAGTAGATAACAAGTATAAATAGTAGATAACAAGTAAAAATTATAAATAATGAATAAATATCTTTTTGGTTATTTTTTATATTTTTCTGTATTTAAAAAAATTATCATTTTACGGAAGAACATTGAAAAAATTCCCCCAAAATATTTACTTGTGAATTTATGGAAATGTTTTTATGTAATACATGTTGGTACCAAGGGAACTTTCGTTAAAATTCTGTATGTAATTATAGGCTGAAAAAATGAGCTTTGTTAAAGTGAAAAGTATTAACATATTAGATAATCCATTTCTAAGATTCTGGCCAATAAGTAGAAGTTTCAAGGCATCTCTGTCTAATGCACAGGAGATGGCAATCAGGAGGAGAAGTGTGTATTGAGTTTTGTATATTTCAAGAGATTAAGTCTATTGAAATTGTAGCAATAAAGCTGGGATGAGCAAATAAGCTGATTTATTCTTACCATTAGATGAAAGAATCTAATTTAGTGTGAATAGACTCTGTGGATTGAAGAGTAATAGAAGGGAAATATTTGGGAAGCTTTTTATCTTTTAAAGTAAGTTGGAATGAGAGTATATTAACTGAGGTCAAAGAAAAGAGAAATTGTCAGCCTTGCTAATTTTGTAGACAGGTCTTTGCTCCCTGAGAGAACAGCCATCTGGTGAGGAGATTCTTTTCATCAGATTACAATCCTTTAATTTAGTACCTTTCTCAGGAGTGTGAAGTTATTACTTACATTATGATTAATAATATTTCTAAACACCTATGAAGATATGGGCATTGATATATTAAGTAAAGTACATTTAGGTAAGATTGAGCAAAGGAAACTGTTATCATTTACCTGGAAGACCTTAGGTATATGTATGTGTGTAACACACTTATTTTAATTTCTATTTTTCAGATACATGAACTGAGGTTCTAAGATGTTAAGGAACTTGATCATGTCACATATAGAAACCTGAAGAGCTGAATAGAATTGTAGACTTTACTGACTGACCAAGAAACCCATCCTCAAATTCAAAGGTAATCATATTTTGCTTAAAGATATTTTAAGCATAACTGAGGTAAGAAATGATACTATAAGTAAATGGATTAGTATCAATGAAGAGGTGTTTTTCTTTTCTTTTTAAGGGGTACTTTAGGTATAGCAGGATGTAATGAAAAGAATATGGTCTCTGATATAAAAGAGGTTCACATTAGAATTCCTAAAAATTAACTTTCAGTCTAAATCTCAGATCTTAGTTTTCTATTCAGTAAAATGGAGGATGTAAAAATTACCTCATAGAATTATAGTGACGCTAAAATGAATAAACAGACATCACTCAACCTACACACAAAAGACATTTAGCAAAACAGCAGAAACAGAATATAGGCTCAGACACTTATATTGATACTTCAGTTAACTTTTCGTCAAGATATTCTTGACCACTGACCTGCCTTAATATTCTTCTTTTTAAGGATATTAGCTCTGCTGTGGGGTCTGAGCTTTTACACTTCTCTAAATTTATCTGAAAATGTAAGCTATTTTTAATCTAGCTATGGTCCCTAAATCAATGATATGACAAAGTCTGGGAACCAGAAAAGATATGATTAGAAGAATTATGTTGTTAAATTAATATGTACATTGATAGTCTCACCTATACTGTTAAATAAGAACTTTATAATCCTGTTCACAGATATTGTAGGAATCAGAAAACCGTGGTCTATTTCCTGATTTACCACTAATTCACTGTATGGGTGCAAGCTATTAAATTATCTTTTCTCTATTTTTGACTTTGCTACATATTAAAAAAAAAATTGACATACCTTAATTCTGTTGGGTTGACCTTCCTTTTCCATGGAAATTACATTGATTTTCATACACATGAAATCAGCATTAATTTAAAGCATTTAAAAAATCATTTGCCAACTCTTAATGTTTATCATTTCCTTTTACTCATTGACCTATATGATTGATTAATTATTCAAACTTGTATATTGTTCCAATAACAGAAAGATGATCTGATAGTTTAATTTTTTCAAAGCTATTTCCAGAATTTGTCTTCTTAATGGTCTCTTTTAAAATCTTTTTAGAGGAAGTGGGTGTCTT
This sequence comes from Globicephala melas, assembly GCF_963455315.2. Taxonomy (NCBI): domain Eukaryota; kingdom Metazoa; phylum Chordata; class Mammalia; order Artiodactyla; family Delphinidae; genus Globicephala; species Globicephala melas. Next base: position 35,891,876 of record NC_083317.1, read on the forward strand.
CATCCTGAGACAGGATGAAAAAATATGTCACTAGAGTCCTAAAGGCAAGGGCATAGTAGTGCTAGGGACATTGACAGAGCAACATGGTTTAGAATGAAACAGAACAGCTGGGCCACCCAGGCAGTGTCTGAGCTGGTAAAGCAGACTTCTTACATATTCGGCATGTATCCAGGTGGATGGGACAGATTATAAAGAACTCGGATAGCAGATATTATTACAGATGATTTGACCAAACAGGCATTTTTCAGGGGATGTCTTGCAGTCTGTAGAAGAAGAACTAATAAGAGATAGGAAGACTATCAATAATCAAACATATACAATGAGATCAAAGTGGGAAAAAAAAACACTTTAGATTGTTAAATTAAAATAAGTTGTATGTGTTACATCAAAACTTAAATATGATAGAAATTACTGAATGGGTGTTTGAGGTAAGCTTTTGAAGCTCTATAGCCAGGATTAAGTTGTCAACTAAAGTGAAAGGGTATTGGATAAGTCCAGGAATCCTGAGTGAGACTTTAAATCCTTGGTATGGGAGGACAACTTGCTTATAGGTATAACTGAATATGGGGCTAGAAGCAAAGACATTCTCTTATACTCTCAAACATCTTCAAAGCATACTCTTTTGTATTCTTATCTCTAACAAAGACATTGCTTTACTTGAAATACCCTGAAGTGGAGGTTTCTCATTCTTCCCCACTCTGCACAAGGCATAACATTTTATAAATAGTTTATTCCCTGTTACTGTTTCCAGATAGTTACTTGTACTATTTCATACAGATTTTTCTTTAGTCAAAATTCATGAAATTTCACTATACCATTCCCTTCTCTCTTTGTGGCAGTCATATGGTGCCCTCTTCATTTCTCAATCACATATTCATTGAGAATTTTGGCGACATACTCCTCTGTGTTACTAAAAGTCCCATCATCATTTTACATAACTTTAATGCTCATAACAGAGGACATACTCCTCTGTGTTACTAAAAGTCCCATCATCATTTTACATAACTTTAATGCTCATAACAATGGCCTAATAAAAATATTAGCTTCAAAGCCTCTTGGTGTCAACAGTTCTTCAGTTAATACATCCATTTCCAAAATCAGATCCAGAAAATTATCATCATTCTCAGAAATATTGTATAAAGATTGACTAATATCCATGAGAACCCTCTTATAATAACTAAAATAACAATTTAACAACTTAGTACATGTATTGATATTGTATAACTAACATACAATAAACTGTATATATTTAATGTACAATATGTGATCAATTTTGATATATGTATATATCATAAAAATATCAACACAATCAAAATGATAAACATATCCATCACCCTCAAAACTTTCCTCATGCTTCTTTGTAATCTCTCTCTGTTGACCTTCCCCATACCTTCATCTCCAGGCAATCATTTATCTGCTTTCTGTCCTTGCATATTAGATTGCATATTATATAATTTTATAAATATATAGTATTTGTTCTTTATTTTTATCTGGCTTCTTTCATTCAGAGTAATTATTTTGAATTCAACATGTTATTGTGTGTACAGATAATATATTCCTTTTTATTGTTAAGCAATATTCCATGGTAAAATATACAGAAATTCCTTTATTCTTCACATTTTGATGGACTTTGCTTTCTTTATAGTTCTGGCTGTTAGACATAAAGTTGTTCTGTCAGTTATGGGAGATTATTGAGAATGTTGTTCAAGTCTTCTGTATCCTCACTGCATTTTTGTCTGTTTGTCATATCAATTATTCAGAGAATAGTATTGAAATCTTCAACTATATTTGTGGATTTTTCTATTTGAAGTACTACTAGTTTTTGCTATGTGTATTTTGAAGCTCTATTAATAGATGCATACATATTTTGGATTATTGTGTTCTCATCATGAAATTACCTTTTTATCATCATAAAGTGACCTACCTTATCACTGTCATTATTCTTTGTTCTGAAATCTACTTTTTCTAATATAACTATTCCAGCTTTCTTTTGATTAGTGTTAGTATATCTTTCTTCATTATTTTACTTTTAACCTATATTATTCTTTATATGTAAACAGATAGTTGGGTTTTGCTTTTTTATTCATCTGATAATCTCTGATGTTTAAAGTAGTGTTATATCATGTATATTTAATGTGATTATTGATATAATTATGTTTAAATATTAAATACTTCTATCTGGTTTCTATTAATTCCATTCTTTGTCCCTTTTTCCATATTTTTCTGACTTCTTTTCGGTTAATTTACTACATTTTAAAATTCAACTTAACTTTTTTGTTGGCTCATTAGCTAAAGCTAACACTGTTGATCAAGAAGATATGTTTTGTTATCTTAGTAGTTGCTTTTGGGTGATAGTATAAGCCTTTCGCTTATCACAGTCTATTTCAAGCACTGTGTAAGAATCTTGAAGTAGTATTCATTTAATTATCACCTCTAGGCTTTCTTGCTTTTGTTGTCATACATTTCACTTCTACCTATGGTATAAATACCAAACTTCTTATTCTGCAGATATTTTATTTACATGAGAAAGCATTTTAAAATGTTACTTGCTCTTCTTGTAATTTGGAATATGAAAATCATAGTGTCTGAGTACGCACAGAAAGAAAAAAAAAGAGGTAGTACAACTGTGGCTCTGACTGGCTCTGGAATATTCAGAGTTGAGTGATGATATATGGTATATTATTCTTTTCTAAGAGCTAGAAACAGATAGGGACATGATTCAACGTTCCCCTTCTGAGGTTTGACATTCTTTTAGGGCTTACAGGCAAAAACTTGATAATTTATCTGCAATGTTAATGTTATTGGCAGAAATTTTTATTCACTTTTCCCACGTTTTAAGTTTATCTTTATTTTCTGGTTTTAGTTCTGTTGCAGTCATCATCCCTATTTGGTATTCTGTTATATTTTACAAGGTAGTACAATTATTTATTACTGATGCTTAATGAATCTATGAGACTGCATTTTAAGAGTAAAGTCTTGTCTTGTTTTTCATTTAGAATTTTTAGTTTTATTGTTATTGAAGGATAACTTTTACACATTTTTTATATTGTTTTAATCATGTATGCGTGTATATATAGGAATATATACATAGGAATGATAGTACAAGTGAAATAAATAGGGTTGAACAAAGCTCAAACTTTCAAAAGTCTGAGGTCTCAGTTTGTCAAATCTCTTTTCTGCTCAGAGTTATCAATGTTTATCATTAAAAGAGCTCTATACCTTCAAGGATATTAATGATGATTGATTTCAAGTTATTAAAATATGAAAGAAAACACACAGTTCATTACTGAGTAAATGCAGTCTTAGTTGTGTAATTCAAAATGTTTTATTGAATATCTCATTTGTACCAGGCCAATACTAAGAACAGGAGACATGGTAGTGATCAAGAAAAATTCAGTCACTCCTTTCATGGACTGTGGGCAGGTGATATTTGCCTATTTTATTCATCTTTTTATTTTTAAAACTTGGTATACTGTATTACACTGGCTCATCATAATGATTAAAATGCTAGAATTTACACAAAACTTTGAATAGCACTGAAATTTGAGATCATCCTTGAAACTATTTGTTTAGTTCTAGGGAAGTTATAAACAAAGGCTGATAATTAGCTGATAATTAGATAATATTTTTCTAACAATTTATAATTTTATTATTTATATGAACACTGATATTATGTTGCTTGATAGAGAAGATAACACTGTTGATCAAGAAGATATGGTAAATCAAAGAAATATCATATCTGTAAACTCAAAATAATCACATACCTTCCCAATATCTATACAAATAAGGAAGTTATCAATGAAATATCAGTAATGTTCCTTCTCTTTTTTGTATTTGAAAATAAGTTAATATGTGGAATCTAAAAAAATAATACAATTGAATCTATATATAAAACAGAAACGGACTCACAGACATAGAAAACAAACTTATGGTTACCAAAGGGGAAAGGGAGAGGAGGAAGGAACAATTAGGAGGCTGGGATTAACAGATACAAGCTACTATACATAAAATAGATAAATAACAAGGATTTACTGTATAACAAAGGGAACTATATTCATTATCTTATAATAAGCTATAATGGAAAATAATCTAATATATATATATTTATATATTTTTAATATATATAACTGAATCACTTTGCTGTACACCTGAAATTAACACAATATTGTAAACCAACTATACTTCAATTTAAAAAATAAAAGAGAAAGTCAATGAAGCAGTTTATCTGTTATTGTTGTTGAGACAGTTCAAAAAGTTCTATTTGTCACACAGTTAAAAAAGCAAAAACTTAAAGAGATATTCAAAACTATCTTTTCTTTCATTTTCAGTATTAAATTACTGTGGAGGATCTTCAACTGATAAATTTTGCCATGTATATCCTGCTCCATTTGTAGTTCACGGAGATTGGATAATATAATATGATTATGTACTTGGAAGAAAAAATTTACTTTCTTCCATAGAATTTATAAACTATTTTATAAACACAACTCTATTTTTCCATTGATTTTCCTAAACTCTCCCTAGAATCACTTTTGTTTTTATTCTGAGAAGGCAGTTTAATCTCTGGTTTTCCAGAGTTGCTAAGAAGAGTAATATTTACTCTTCATATTATATAGTTTCCTTCTCAGTAAAGGCTTTGATTAAATAATTTAATGTGTAATAGGAGATAAACTTTGAAATGCATGGAGACAAATGCATACCTAACCAGGGAAAGAAGGATTTCCAGCCTTCTTTGAGGACTAGGTCATTCCCTTAACTGGCCCACTAGTATTGCTTCTTTATACTTCTTGTGTAAATAAACCATTAACAAGAGATAAAAAATAGAAAACTTATTTAACATAAGCAAAATTATCAAAAATACAACGGGAATAAACTATAGTATACAATTTTAAATCACGTATTCAGATGTGAAATAAATGTTTTCTATAATTTATCTTAGTTTCTGAATCTATTCTGAATTCTCCTTTGCCTGTTGGCAGTAAATATTCTTATGAGCAACTCTCTTGTTTCCTCAGCCACTTCAGATTTAAACTGACAATTCAGAATTTACCCCTAGGCATGAATGTAAGACCTGTTTGGGTCTTTTGTCTATCTCTGTCATGTCTCACAGGATATTCCAGGGCTGCTGGAAGCAAGGCTGCTCTGCCCCTGACGTACCCCTCAGTTATGCCTATTCTCCTGCTCGTATGCCATACCATTGAGGGAAATTCTGAGTGCACACACTTCTCAGAGTACCAGATGGGAAGTTCATTACAGGTTATATCACTGTTAAATTACTAGTTGTATCCAGATGTTCAATATCACCACACTTTTGGATATCACTTGGTATAAGTATATGGAAAAGGTAGAGAAATGCTTTTAGATACCCTTCTCAATATCTAACTTTGTCTCTTCCTCCAACAAAAAATGTCAGTATCTAGGATGGAGAAAAATAGAAGTGTCTACTTAAGTAAAATGGACTGGGGGAGGGAGAAATGGGTTTTTTTAATAAGATGTTCTACCCAAATCTCTTTGTCTTATACCTGGATTATGGGTTTTATCTTAAAGCTAAGAATGCCATTACTGTTTTGTTTGGTGGAAAACTCATTTTAGGGGAAATTACAGCCTTATATATTACTGTTCAGAGAAGTGCCAGAGGTTTCAAAGGACACATGGAAAGGTGGTATGGGAAACTACCCACTAATATTTCTCAATTTTATCCTGATGTTAACTTTTTTAGTTGAACTAATTCACAGTATTTGGGTTTATTGAAGTTTGAGATTCAGCAGACTATAAAAACTCCTAATATTTGAGTTAAATTTCTAGATACTCAATACTTTGTGTAATATTTTAAGTAGGAAAAGATAGCACAGTTGATATATATGCAGATCCTAAGATCTAAAAAGCAATGCTAATTAATCAATCTGTGGTTTGACATGGCAGATTGCGTACATGGTGCTTCCCATTGGATGCAATGGGATTAGAATCAATGTCTTTCCCTGACTTTCAGCTCTTTTGAAACTTGACATATTCTTCTGCTCCTATTTCTTCTTTTACCAGGGGTCATTATGCTTTAATTTATTCTAGACTATGCCTGGGAATTTTCTGGAATTTTGGTATCTTTAAAAAATATGGTGATTTTTCATCTTGTTTGAATGCTCTCAGTGTCTGCATTTTCTAGTAGAGTTACAATAAATCATAACATTTTATCCAAATCTGTTTCACTCTAACTCCAATAGAATTACCTAATAAATGTTGGGACCAAGTAGAAATAATGGTTATGTTTTCAGTGTTTCAGGTTTAAGAACTATGAGGATCAATTTTATTTAATATGAGGAACATATGGAGTCTTTAAATTTCTCTAAATCTTCTTTTATCAAACTCCTCTGTCTCTAGAAACAAAAGTAATTGAAGACTTCCCAAACTCCTTTGTGTTTCACTCATTAGCATGAATTTCAATTTGTCCAATTTTGCTGGATTTGAGGAATGCCCTTTAAGACTTCCTTATTCATGAAACTTGAGGACTACAGCAGGAGAGGATGGCAGGAATGAGTAACAGTAGAGAAATGCAGAACTTTAAGTGATTGCTTATCTAAAACTGAACATCTCCATGCTCAGCTACAATCCTTTAAATCTGAGATTACTACCCTAATAATGTATAGCTGGAGATTAAACCAATCATGAACTTGACAGCAGGCTTCCTTAAAGCGTCAGGATTGACATGTTGACATGTAGTTAACGTTTTTGTCTACTTCTGCGTCTCCTTTATTCCATTGTGTGTGTGTGTGTGTGTGAGTGGATTTTTTTTTATGATTCTAAGCCATCTGTTCCTCTATCAGAAGCCAAGAGGCTAAAGAAGATTTTCTTGCTGAATGAAAGACCCCAAATTGTGTGACATTGCAGAATTGCACGTATGAGTACTGCGTATATCAGAAAGTTGTGGTCTAGGAAAATAATAAAATAATTAGAAAACATAAAGAAACTTGAGAAATATTATCCAAAGAAAAAATCTTAAATTACTAAGAAACAAGGTGTAGATCAGTGCTGTCATAACATAAATTACCTGGTTATTCAATAAGAGTGACAGTGGGGTGCTTCCTATACAGTGAAGTATGACCTTCGCTTCCTAGTCAATAAGTATGACCTTTGCTTCCTAGTCTGATTGTGTGTGTGTGTGTTTATTGATTGATTAATAGACTGATTGGGCAAAGGCATCATGTAACCATCGGTGTGACTCTGAGATGGTCAACTTGTACACCAATGACAGCAAACTCTTACATAGAATTAGCTCTGGTCATCCCAGATTTATTTTTTCCTAATGTCAGATAAATCACATTATACGACTTGAACTTCTTCTTGTCCAAAGCTCGTTAGTTATTGTGTTTCATATACCTAACCTATGTACATTTCCTTACTAACAAACATTTATTTACTGGAGCACATGAAAATATTCATTTTAATGTAAAAGTTTTAGCTGTCAAAAGCCACTAAATCTTTTGAAGGATCACCATGGTTTCTACATCAACTCAGTACATGTGCCATTTTCTGGTGGATTTATCAAACTCATTAAATTTTATAAAACTAATACAATAAAAACAAAATCATTTTTCAACTCATATGGTTTGATAAAGATGGATTGTAAGTGTAGGTATGTAGTAATTGATGGGTTTTTCCTGAAAGAAAGATGTCTTTCTGGTCATTAACCTGCAAAAATAAATCAAGTATACAAATATTTTACTTCTAAAACCCCTTTATTGCATCTTTCTATGGTAACCATCAGATTTTATAAGACGAATGTCATATTGTATTTAATAATTTTTAGTTTCTAAATAGATATTATATTTTAGTTTTTGTATGATAGTGCCCTTAGTTAATATCAATATAATGAATAGTATTAAGATAATTTAATCTTTAGGCAATTAACTCTAATTTATTAATGAAATTTGAATTTTAATTGGTTTATATTAGTCAACTATTTTGGATTTATTATTATATTTAATTATATAAATATATAATTAAATATAATAATATTTGATTATAGAGGAAGATAAATGCACATTGTGAAAATTGGGTAAAACATTTTTTTCTGTTATAACTCTAATTTTTTTAAGTATAGTAATCCTCAAGAGCATAAAAAAGTTCATTTTTAACTTGAGAGACTTCTGTATAGTTCATTTTTTAGTTTCTTACATATAACATTGGTCACTTTGTTGTTGAAATAGCATTTTGTCAGGTCTAGCACTCTGTCTAATAAATGATTTACTTGAACACAAAAAGACATAGTCTCTTTTCCTTAAAGATACATCTAAATCAAATTTATTTTCTAAAACAACCAATTAACATTATACTATTATTGCTGTAGGTAATTTGTTCTTGTTACTGTCTTACAGCTACAGATTGATCACCTTTTTCTGCCTTCATTTTCTTGACTAATCTGCAGTTACCATATATACTCTATTTAAAGCTAGGAAAATAATTCTTAGTTATCATCATTATAAAATTAGATTTTAAAAGGAATAGTGATTATCCACCATCTGCAAATATACTCAAGCTGTCAAAAAATCTGTGGATGATTCCACTACACAGTGTTTCAATTACTATGCGAAAGAAGATTTGGTCAATGGAATCTATGTATTTAGACTTAGACATTTAAAAATTTATTTAGGATGTAAATAATCTCTCTAAATGACAGAAAAAACAAAATTCAATGTGAATGAAAGTTTTATTTTAAGACATTTTAGTAGGGTGAAGATTAACTGACTACAGTGTATGAATTAATATAGGACAATAGAAATGATAGAATAGATTAGAAAACGCCCAGCAGAGCGTTTTCATGTAACTATGAAAATAAAGAGAAAACAAGCAAAGGCTGCATAGATGGGAATAGATAAACATGTAACATAGACTTCTTGGAGCAATTAAAGTTGTGGAGAGTTCCATTGAAAGCAACCGTGCCCATTCTGTGCCTGTTGTGCTACACTTGGTTCTGTGTTTCCTGGCAACAAAGTCTTTTGAGTCCCCTGTTGGGGACAAAGCTGGTATTAAGCAATATTCCATGTCTAACAACCTGGCTCTGTTTCTAGTGGTTGAACTAAAAAAAACACAATTAAACACATTCACTTGCTGACAAAGCTAGATGTAGTTATTTTACTTCCTGTTGCCTTTTGTTACATACAAGAACTACATACTTCTGAAGGATGAAAGACACATTTTTTGTGTATATGTGGGAGGAAAGTAAATATTAGATAGAAAGGTATGCATTACAAATGTGAATGTTTTTGATAAATGGTCAGTGTACTTAAGATGTATATAAAGTACACTTTAATAGTATAGTAAATGAACATGCATATTCGTGACACAGGGTCAATACATTCTAAGACGAGTATTTGTTTTAAAGACGTTAATACAATATTTAACAAATACTTGTTGAATGAACAGATCAGCAGTATGTATTTCCCTCACCTAAGGTTTGCACAAAGAACTTAACTTTTTTTTTGCTAATAAATTTTCATTAAATTGTAAACATGAAAAATAATATCAATGATAGTTACCTGAAATCTGTGCATTCTATCCATTCTGAATTTTATTAATTTGATGTATCCAGAAATAAAGATATTTCTATATTTAAACCAAATTAATTTCTAACAGAATCAAATGTATTGACTGTTGCTTTGAATTGCATTATGGCTTATATTAGCATTAAGCCAAAAGAATCACTATTGCGTTTGTAACAAGGATAATTTCAAGATCACTGCTCACATTAGTGTAGAATGATCTATTTAAAAGGGCTCACAGGAGACCCTCCTCACTCCTCATTACCAGAAAAGCTGTGTTTTTCCTAATAAAATTGATGGATATTATAAATCCTTCTGTCAATCATATAACATTCCATAATTTATCTTCATTCTGGCTACTAAGAAGTTCAAAACAAATCCATGGCTATCTCAATGATCCAGTACTTAACATATGCATTTTTAATAAACATACCATATGGCTTAAATTAATTTTTCTCTATTTACTGGCCTTCTATCTCCTTTACCTCATTTTTTTTAATATATTTTTGCATGTGCACAGCTGGAAGCTGCCTCAAATCCTTTACCAGAATAATACGTGATTATAAATAGTAAATAAATGCATACATAAATATAAATTATACATAATATATTAAACATGGTAAGATCTTAATAAAGATTGAATCAAATAACTTAGCAGGTATCTAAAATTATCTATAGTATCTTAAAGGGTAAACTTTACTCATTAGACTTTAACAATGGATATGGACTTTGGAATAAGACATACTGAAACAAAGTTCACTTAAGAAAATTTTTTTCTCACCCAGCCACACAATATTTTATATATATATATATAATTGTGTTTTTCTAAATCCTGTTATATTAAAAAAAATATCAGCCATTAAAGCATACAACCATGGATAAAATACACAAGCAACATATTTTGGGAAAAAAATAAATGTAGTTTACAAAACAACTAGCAATGTAAAGTTTGCTCAGTCAATGTATTGATTTTTTAGAGAATATTTTTTCATTTATATCATATTGTTATAATTAGGTAACTTTGCTTAATCAATTAATATAATAAAATGAAAGAAGAATTTATTGGTCTCCTACCATGTTCCAAATTATTCTACATATTTTTGTATCAGTTAATTATCATACCAATAATGCTGCTTAACTAACCATCTGAAAAGTTAGTGACCAAAATAAAAGGGCAAAGATTATTCTCATTCATGAATGTGCAGTCTGTGTGGGTTGGTAAATTTTCGGTAGGATTGGCTAGGATGTCTCCAAGCTACAGGTTCAATCTAGGTCTTCACATGTCTCATGCTCTTCGGACCAGCAGGCCGGGCAGAGCAACATTCTTGTTTTTTTTCAATGTGATGATAAAAGTACAAGATGATGAGCCCCATCATGCATGCATATTTCAAGCCTCTGCTTAAAATACATGTTTACATATTTTATATCTACGTAGGTATATAAAAATATATTTTAAATCTATAATATTTAAGAAGTATATTATATCTTTTATATTGTGTAGCTGTCTGGGTGAGAAAAAAATTTTCTTGAGTACATTTTGTCCCGTTTTGTAATCAGTGCTCTCAAGTTCATCTTATTCCAAAGTCCCTATTCATTAGCAAAGTCCACTTATCACCCATCTGCTAAAGAAAATCATATGGCCAACACGAAATTCAGTCATGGGGAAATACCCTCTGCCTTTAATGAGAGAAATTGTAAACTCACATGGCAAAGAATGTAGATTAATGATAAATGAATATTTGAGAACAATAATTTTATTTTCCACAATCTGCCCTCTTTGTTACACTTAGTCACATCTCTCATATTACAAAATGCATCACACCCTTCTCAATAACCCTCAGAGTTGTCATCCAATCAAAATATTAGTTTTTTGTTCATTGAGATATAATTGACATGACATTAGTTTCAGATGTACAACATAGTGATTTGATATTTGTATATATTGTGAAATGTAAGTCTAGTTAGTCTAGTTAACAACCATCACCATGTACAGTTACAAAGTTTTTTTCTTGTGATGAAAACTTTTAAGACCTACTCTCTTAGCAACTTTCAAATATACACATACAGTATTATTAACTATAGTCACCATGCTATCTATTACATCCCTATGACATCTATTTTATAGCTGAAAATTTTTATTTTTTAACTGTCTTTACAATTTTGCCCATTTCCCCAATCCCCTGCCTCTTTTCTTTCTCTCTTCCTTTCTGATTTTATGATTTTCCATAGTCATGTGCTTTGATTTCTTTCTCTCCATATTTTGTGTATCTACTATAGGCTTTTGCTTTGTGGTTACCGTGAGGCTTACATAAAGCAACTTGTATTTAAAACAATCTGTTTTAGTTGATAATTGCTTAAGTTTAATCACATTCTAAAGCTCTACAATTTTACTCTCCCCTCCAATATGTTGTGTTTCTGATGTCACAACTTAGATCTTTTCATCTTATATATGAAAAAAAGTGGTATAGTTGAGTTATATATTTGCTACTTTTGTCTTTCAGTCTTCACACTAGCTTTAAATGAGTAACCCACCTCCTTTATCACATTAGATTATTCTGAATTTTACTATACATTTACCTGTACCAGTAAGATTTATATTTTCATGTTTTTCTGTTACTAAGTAGTGTCCTATCATTTCAGCTTAAATGAGCCCGTTTAACATTTCTTGTAAGGCCAGTCTAGTGGTGACAAACTCCTTTGGCTTTTACTTGTTGGAAAATTCTCTCTTTCAATTCTGAATGACAACTTTGCAGGGTAGAATATTTGTTGGAAGTTTTTTTTTTTTTTTTCCCCCCAGCACTTTGACTGTATCATGCCACTTCCTTCTGGCCTGCTGTGTTTCTGCTGAAAAGTCTGCTGATAATCTTATGGGGGTTCCCTTGTACATAACAAGTTGCTTTTGTTCTTGCTGCTTTTAAGATTCTGTTTTTGTTTTTATATTTTTACATTTTAATTATAATATGTCTTGATGTGAGTCTCTTCGGGTTCCTCTTATTTGGAGCATTCTGGGTTTCTTAGATCTGGATATCTGTTTCCTTTCTTGGGTTAGGGAATTTTTAGCCATTAATATATTCAAATAATTTGCTGTCCTTTTCTTTTTTCTTCTTCTGAGGCCTCTATAATGCTACTGTTGGTCCATTTGATGTTGTCCCATAAGTCCCTTAAGCTATATTCATTTTTTTCATTCTTTTTCTTTCTTTTCTTTTCTATTCTTTTTTTTTTCCTTTTTTTTTGCTCTGATTAGGTGAATTCCACTGTTTTGTCTTCAAGTTCATTGATCCTTTCTTCTGATTAATCTCATTTATTTTTGAACCCTGCAGTGTATTTTTCAGGTCAGATATTGTATCCTTCAGCTCTGCAACTTTTATTCAGTACTTTTGTATATTTTATCTCTCTTTATTAATGTTCTTACTGTGTTCATCCATTCATCTTCCAAGCTAGGTGAGCTCTTCATGACTTTTTTTGTCTCTTTATCAATTAAATTACTTATCTCCATTTCATTAAGGACTGTTTCTGAGATTTTATCTTGTTATTTGTTTTGGGTATGTTTCAGCTTGCTCTCTGTGCTTTGTCCTGGGTTGGTAACCAGCTAAGAACTGTCTCTCCATTTGTTACAGTCCCATGGGAACCAGGACCACAAGCCCAGCTGGACACCAGAGCCAGGTGGTCATGAGGTCTCCCCTGTGAAGTGGCCATGAAAAAAACGGAGTGCCAGATATAAAATCCAGGGCACCAGACACATGTAAATGCTTCCCTCTGAAAGATATTGGCACTCTTGAGTGCAGCATAGGGAAACTGAAAAGGTAGCAACTGTCTTCTGAGGTGTCTGAAACAGATTACAGTCAACCCTTAGATATGTATTTTATTAGAAGATTACCCTTAAGACTGCAGCTATGTAGATACACTAATAGGTCTCTTACACAGAAAGACTGGCTTCCTTGTACTGTGGCCTCTTGTTGGTCCCCTGGGGGGTGATAGTCATTTAAGAACAATTTATTTGTTGGTTATAGTCCTCTGGGACCCATGAGCATATGCCCCACTGGCAACTATAACCAGGCAATCTAGAGGTGTCCCCTGGCAGCAACTATGATAATCAAGGTGACTGACAAGGGTATAAACTTTATTCTGGTAGAGAATAGCAAGCTGGTGCAAGGCAAATACAAAGCACAGAGTTGATGTCCACTGGCCTCTGTTCCCTGAGAGCCCTGATGTAGGCTCCTTGGTCTGTGTCAAACCCAAAGACTATGCCTTAGGCAGAAAGTCCAGGACAAGCTGATAGACCTTTTTTCACAGAGGGACTGGAGGTGTGTTTCAGTCTGTTGTCTGTGCCCTGGTTTTGGTAGCCAGCCAAGAATTGTCTCTCCAATTGTTATAATCCCATGGGACCCAGGATTGCAGGCCAGGCTGGCCACTAGAGCCAGGTGATCAAGGGGTCTCCCCTAGGTGGCAACCACAAAAAATGGGGAACCAGACACATGTAAAAGCACCCCTAGGGAGATACTGATGCTCTGGAGCATGTCAGAGGGAGAGTGTAAAGATGGGACTCCTGAAGGTGTGAAAGACTATGATTTAAAAAAAAAAAAAAGGACCCACTTCTGAAGTGACGTAGACAGTGCAAAAATGGCTCCTGCCAGCCCCTGTCCCTGGATGTTATCTCAGCAGTCCTCTAGATGTGTGTTAAGTTAGATGCCTGCCCCTTGGGCCAACACTACGGTAAGCAAATAAACCTCTTTCATAGAGTATTTGAGTGCTTTTCAAATAACTGCTTCTGTACTGGGACCTGGGGTGGGTTGAGAACCACATCTCAGTTCACTATAGCCTTGTGAGTCTCATGTATGTGAGCCTCACTGGTTTTCAATGGTAGATGTTCTGAGTGCTCATCTCTCAGGGGCAGGTCTTAAAAGTTGGAGTGCCTGGTCTTAGAAGTTGGAGTACAGGTCTTAAAAGTTTGCTGCTTGGGGAGGAGCTCCAGGTTTTGAGTCCCTTCCATATTGTGGGTCTCCAAGCTGGGGGCAGTGTTTATCATGATATTATGTGTCAGCCTCTCCTAATCATTTCAGTATAGGTTTCTCTTGTTCTCTTAATGTGTAGCAGTTGCTCAGCTAGTTTCTGGGTTTTTTCAGAGGAAATTGCTCCATATGTAGCAGTAGATTCAGTGTGTCTCTGGGAGGAAGGTAGTTTGAGATATTTTTATGCTGCCATCTTGAACTTGCACCAAAATATGACTTTCTCACAATTCTTGTCTTGAAGTCTAGGATCCCATGATCAACACTGTTTGTTTGTAATTTCTTTTAACATAGAAAAACAGACATTACCTTGGATTTTGATGATCTATACATTTTTCTTTCAATCCCAGAATCAGGCAGGCAGAAAATTTTATTTGACTTCCAATATTCAGAGACAGGTAGAATGATGTCTCTCAGTGGAGCATTTCTGTATAATACATGCTTTAGAGTATGCGCCCACCAAAGTGCCTTGAATATTTGTTAATTACATGTTAATTCACATGTGTTAGTTTCCAGATAATTTATTGAATGGACTGAAACATAATCTGAGGATAAAGAAAATTAATTCTGCTAGGCTGAATGTAACTCTAACATTAAAAGGTAGGGGACAGGAAAAATGTATATGTCACTCAGCAAGCTGGAAATTTTTGTATAGCAAATTTTCATATTGTTTTTCTTTAGAAGAGGAAAAGGAATGGAGAGCTATAGGAATTGAATGCATTTAAATTTAAGATATACATTTAATCTGAGATAGTGCTGTTTTGAGTAACAGGACTTGACTCAGGAGAATGAGTTTGATTTAACAAACTTGTCTTGCTATATAAAATAAAGAAATTGGGCCACTAATAGTTAGACTCTTGAAGTGGGCATAAAGATAAAATAATTCAAGAAAAATACAGCATTTTAAAGAATATGTGTAAGAACTTTGTCCTTCATTGACAGAATTAGAAGTGCATTCCAATGCACTGAGGAATGGGGGTAACAGTTGCCATAAAGGGTCTGAGAAACTAGTTTGAGACTAATGCAGCTTTAGTGTTCACATCCATCCTCTTTACAAAATTATCTGAGAACATACCCAAGTTCTCTGACTTTCCTCCGACAAGACTTAGTGTATACTCAATGGAGGCTAATCTTTGCCAAGAAAGTTCATTTCTGTTGCAACATACCTTCACGTATATACCTCTGTAAAAATCATCTTCGTGTACTCATCATGTATTACCACAAATACTCCTAGTTTTATTTATACCCTGGAAATACTTTTCCAGAAAGCAAAACATAAAGATGGAAAATTAACCTTATTACCCGTCCATAAATTTTTAAAAAAATTGTCTTCTTCCTGGAAAGCTCTTGGCCCACATACCTGTGCATCTCACTCCTTTCTGACCTCTGCTTACATCTCACTTTCTAAAACAGACCTTCTCTTTTTCATAGGAAAGGACATTCTACTGTTACTGTCACTTTCAATTTCTTTACCTTCTTTTGTTCTTCCTCACGGCACTTATCCCCACTTGACATAGGCGTATTTCTTGTTTATGGTGTCTGCCCCAATTGGACATAAGCTCCATGAAAACAAAGCATTTGTCTGTTTTGATTCATGGTTGTTCTGCTGTACTAGCACAGTGTCTGGCCTTTGTTGAATGGAATTCCTCCTTTCCTCTGTGTTCAGAGGACATGTTTGCGTAAGGGTTCCCTGTATTAAGCTTGAGGTATTACTTATTCCATTAAATTGGTCCAGTACTATGTGTATTTTATTAGAATTACTAAATGAATATCAATACCAACAAAATTTTTAATACCTAAAGCAGAGGCTTAAATGATAGAATTTCAAAAAGTAGAGAAAAATATATTTTGAATATTTTTCGTACTAACCAAAATTCAACACTTTTTTTTTTCTTTATTGGTTAATCACAAAACAACAGCCTGAGTATTATGCACTAAATATTGGAAAATTTGACATTTGATTATTAGCATATCATCTTATTCTATTTAATACAAAAGCAAAATTACAGGAAAATGAAATTAAAAGATACATAAAAAGTGAAGTGTTTCAAATATATGAATTATTAGTGCATTATTAATAAACAAGATTTTCTGAATTGCTTGTGTACATGTAACAATTTTCCTAAAAGAAAGGCCAGATTATGTTTACTGGAAAAGATATAACTTACTACTCCTCCCCTGTAAGATTAAGTAACTACTAATAAAAAGAAAGAAGTGTAATCTCTACAACAATGATACTGACACTTTATACTATGCCTTTTAAATTACTGTGTGGCTAATAATTTTTAACATTACCACAAAAGTTAAGATTTATTGGTTAGCCTAGGTAAAAACCATTTTTACATAAATGGTTTAAAATTAGAAGTAAATTAATCCTCTGAATAGGCTGAAGCTATCTGAAAAGACATTAAATCATCAGTTACTTCTTTTTTATTGTTTATAAAATGGAAATATAGAATCAATGATAAATAAATATTTAGAATCAATATGGGATGATAGTTCAAAAGAATTGTGTGTGTGTATCTATATTTCATATATATATGTATACACACATACACATACCTAGGAAATATATGTAAAATATAATATTCTCATCAAATCACTGACTGTATATATGTGTAAAACAAATTTTATATAGTAGCAAAACATGCCAGGAAATGTGCTAGGCACTGATCACACAAGTTCCAGTTATAATAAACTAATAATTATAATCTTTTAGGTGAAAAATAAGCAATAGTTTTATTTATATATGTATATATTTTAATAGAATAATAGCTACCTAAAGATGTATATGTCCTAAGCCTTAGCTTAACATATTAAAATAATTTATTGTAAGCTAGTATGTTTGTGGTAATTTGTTACACATCAATAAAAAAAACTAATATACATGTATATGTGTATATATATTCTTAGAAATTCATTTATGCTTATTTACATATATATGAACACACATGTATATAATGTTAATAAATATATCTTTAAATGAGAAAAATAAAGTTAGATAAGGGAAATAGGGATTGTAGAGGAGAAAGGAATTGCTATATTTAAAGGGTAATGATAAAAGAAAAGGTGATTTTTAAAAGCTCTTTGATGAGGTGACATTTGAGTAGAGACCTAAGTGAGGTGAAAGATTAAGCCTTAAGGATATCTGAGACAAGACTATTTCAGGCAGAGGTACCTGAGATGAGAATGCCCTTGAGGAGTTTGAAGACTATCCAGTGGCCAGTGAGACTCAAGCAGAGCAAGCAAGGAACAGGGTGGTAGGAAATCTGAGAGCTTCTCAAACTCTCTGTGGTTAAAAAATTGTTCAACTGTAGTTTTTTGTCACAAGCTGATACTTTTTTTGTAAAATATAATTAAAATGATTTGCTAGAAACATAAATTTAAAGTAAGTGTACATCTGTAAAATGCAACCCAAATTTTGGAGTCAACATAAAAAATAAATTTTAATAAATAAAACATAACATAGGAAAAAAGAAAAAAGTTACAAAATCCATATTCTGTTAATGAAAATGGCACGAATAGGAAACAATAATTTATGGACTACAGACCCCACTTTGAATTGCTCTGATGTCTATGGACTATTTAAAGAAACTTCTTTTTTTCTGAGTGATACTGGAAACCACTGTGAGGTTTTGAACAGAGACACTTTTCAATTTGTGTTTTATAAGTATTATTCTATCTGTGGACAATAGATTTTTGTAGGCACATATGATAGCAGCCAGAGCAGTTTGGAAATTACTGAAAGAATCCAAAGAAAGAATGAAGGCGGCAATAACCCAAGTGGTGGTCTAAGGGGTTAGATATGCTGGAATTACGGACATATTTAGAAGATAGAGCCAACAGATTTACAGATGAACTTCGTAAAATATGAAATATTGAGTAAAATTAAAGTTGAATAAAGATTTTGGGACCTTAGTATGTTGAAATATGGAGTTACCTGAGGAAAAGTCGGGGAGGAGCAGATTTGGCATTTAAGGGTGGAGAGTCAGGAGTTTATTTTCAACCTTTTACATATTATTAGATTTTTAGCTCTGTATAACAAATTGCTACAGACTTAGCATCTAAGCACACCAACCGTTCATTATCCTACAGTTACTGTAGGTCAGAACTTTGGGCTTGACTTGACAGGATTCTCTGCTCAGGGTCTCATAAGGCTGAAATCAAAGTGTCCACCACTCTGGGATTCTCATCTAGAGCACAGCATACTCAAATTTATTCAGGCAGAATTCAGTTCCTTGAACTCTAGGCCTCATGTGCTGCTCTTGTTGTCTGTGAACCCAAGGCCATTCTCAGCTCCTAGAATCCACATGCCATTCCATGCCAGGTGGTTCTCTGAATGACAAGGCAATTGCTTGTTCAAGACCAGCAGGAGAATCCCCCTAAGTCAGCTACCAGGCAATCCTCTGTGAAGTAACATAATCATGGAGTGACTACCCCATCATCTTGATAATATATCATAACCTAATCAATGGAGCAACTATCACATCACATTCCTAGGACCCTCCACAGTCAAGAGGAAGGGATTATTCAGGTCAAATACACCAGAGAGCAGGAAACTTGGGGACCATCTTAGAATTCTGTGTACCACAGAGACCTATTTGGTATCTGAGTGGAAGAATCAAGTAAATAGTTAAATATAGATGTCTGAAATTCAGAGGGGAGATCTGAGTTGGAGATACACATTTGAACATTACATTGACTCTTTTACACTTACTACCCTCTCCTCTTATTTGTATTCTCATCTTTGCTGTCCTGTTCTGTACCACAGGAGACTAACTTTTATAGACAACGTTTCCTGGGCTCCTGCCTCTGACTCCAAGCTTCCTTCAGACAATGGAAAGCAGAGACTTTCAGAATGGCAGAGATCTTGGACATTTCTCAGACATTGGCTTCCAGCCTCTACTGCCAAAGCTCCTTTTGGGGTGCTCCTCTTCTATTGTTCCAGTTATCCAAGGATCTAATGACACTAATTTTTTTCCCATTTTCCCCTTCAGCCTGGGTTAATAATAGCTCTCTACTCTTGCTAGTCATTTGCATGCTTCCCCATTCCCTCATAGTTTGTTTAAGTGTTTCATAAATAGCCCTTTTGCTAAACTACCTTTTGCTATCCCTTTGAATTTTTGGTCTGCCCTACCAATTCCAGAATAGCATGGGTATCAACAGACAAAGATAAAGAAAATAACTGTCTGAAATAATTTAATTCACTAGTGGAAGAAATAACATAGTTCTTAAGTGAGCATCTTTTCAGATATCTGAGGCTGCTGTGGTCAAGCTGAAATTAGAGAGCTCATTACCAAGTTGAAGGCTTTTCCAAAAGGCCTTATCATAGTTTAGTTAAAAGGTTGTATTATATCTGTGATATGAAATATACTCAAAAAGCAATTGAAAAACAGATAAACCACTCTATTAAAGACTTAAAAAAAGAAAAACAGATCAGTAAACCTTTTACATCTTTAGCACAGACATAGGGTTAAAGGGTGTTGAATGGGGAAAATACTTAGAGATGATCTTAAAAGGCCATGTGAAGACTCAGCCAAGGAGGAATGACGAAAGAGGAAGTGACAGTAGGAGTATGCTAAGTACATATTTCCCTGACCAGTTCTGAGAATAACATCAAGTAAAAATTCATTTGGATTTAGAGGCTGCTCTCAACAGTATCTAAACAACTTGAGGTTTCTGTCTTAAGTATCAACATGACAATATCTAGGTCAAAGGCATAGTTTGTGATTAATAAACTGAATTTTTACTTCAAAAAGACAAATATTCCCCAGCTGCTGCAAGAACATCCTCATCCCCTCAAGAAGGAAGAAAGATTTCATGACATCGATTGAGCAATGACAGTGTGTGAATGGTAAAGTTTGATGTGGTAGTTATAACCGACTGGTTGTTTGAATTCCATGGCTCCCATGTAATCTCTGTACATATATATATATATATAGTTTAATACCTGTGAGCTTCTGTTTACTAATATACAAAATAAAAAATGATATTACCCACCTCAATATTGTGTTATGAAGGTTATATAAGATAATGCATGTCAAGTGTCAGGCACAAGGTAGATGTTCAAAAAATCTCCTCTTCTTCAGTTTTTTGAATTAAACCATAATTATAATAACTCAAACTCTGATATAAAAATATTCTTAGATATTTTGGATGAGTGCCACTGCCAATAAATTCTGTGAAAATGTAAAACATAAACAATTATATATACAATATTTCATGCAAATATATTGAATTCAAAAGGGATATTAGAAGCATTTGCCTTAGTGCAGCACAGGGATATTAAAAAATAATAAGCACTTGATATAAATCCATATATAAAATAATTTTCTTCATCCATTAACATTTCAGACTTTAGGAACAACTTAAATGGATTCACCATTGTGACCAGCATTTATAGAAACACAGATTAGAATAGACCATAAACCTATGGGAGAATTTAGTGAGTTACAATTTACAATGCAGAATTAGAGTCTTCTGCAAATTCTCTAAACATACTAAGTACTGGCATAAGAAAAACTGCTAATCTAGAAAGTGCTAGTGTACATGGTGTACTAGTGTAGAAAATTATCATCACTGATGACAAGTCTGGCCATAGACAGTCCCGTACCATAGTAAATGAGGATATTTCTTTTATTAGCCCATATATCCCCTACCATAGAACAAACCAACACAATGGGAAGAAATAAAAATATATTCATGACTTCTAAGAGCCAGAAGTTAAAATGCTTTTCCAAATTCAAATTGTAACCTCATTTTTTCTATATTTTGAAATATGAGCAGAGTAAACTTCCACTAGTCTTTTGAAAGTCCCTCTGGCCTTTTCCCAGTGGTTTTGTCCCCTGTGTTGTGAACTGTTTTTTCCCAGCAATGACAGAAATGCCTTTCCCCCTCAGAGATGGAGGAAACAGGTAGAATTCTTCAGTAAGTGGAAGAGAACTGACTGATACTGAGCCAAATTTAGAAAATAGTACTGAGAAATAGGGAGCTTAATGAAGGATAGAAAACGCTGGCTAGCTCTTGCCTGGGGCTGGGTCCTCAGAGGCCTGAATTAATATATAGGAAGATACAGAAAAAAAAGATATAGGAACCAATAAGAATTGAGTAAAGATAATATATTTATAAACAAATTCTATTGGGTGTGAAACCATTACCTTTTTGACTCATATAGCTAAATATTACTGGATAAATAATTTAGAGTAATTTGTCATTCAGATGTTATCTGACTTTAAATATAATCTGTAAAATTGTGAGAAATACCCAGGTACACATACACATAAAGAAACTTGGTTTTATTGTGTAATTCTTGAACAGTACATGAGGGTAGGCTAAATAATATCCAAGGAAGTAATTTACTTTTTTCAACGTATGGTAGTTGACTCACGCAGGGATTCAAGTATATTTGGAAGGAAGCATTATTTTGGTAATTCTGTAAGAACCAGTGGGAATTTCTCTGTAGTCATGTTACACTTTTAAAATATGTAAACTAAATTAAACCTACACCGCAACTGCAGCTATAACATATCTGACTAAGACAAAGGTCATAAGGGAATTTGTTTATTTCCTTTTATTCATAAGCAGGTGGAATTAAATAATATTTCTGTAACTACTCTTTTATCATTTCTACTTTAAGTTATTGCCTGATTATCTCCTAAAAAAAAAAGGCTTGATTATCCTTTGGGACAACTTTATATTATTTTCAGATTTTACTATAAATGGTTAAGTATTCATTTAATTTAATCATATTAACATTGCCTTTATCATCAGGTTATTGTTAAGGCAAATTTTGAATGTCTGGGTTTTTTTGCAACATTATAAAAGTACTAAATGCTTAGGATACCTTCACTAACATACTTAGGAATTTCTTAATTCTCTAATCTCTCTTTGCTTATAACGTCATCCCTAACTGAGGGAGCTATTTTGCCTTAGAAATAAAAATGTTATAAATGGGATGTATGGTAAGAATTTATTTTTTTAAACTCACTGTTGTGATTTAAAACTTTTGGGTCATATAAATGTTGATGGTATTGTCATCTCTTTTCTACTACATGAGCTCCTAGACAGAAAACTGATCTATTCAAGGGATTCATTATATTGTCTCAGAATACTTTTCATTTAAGGCAAAAGATTTGGAGTCATAGGTATATATCTGCCTTCTTCTCTCTTCCTGCACACACAACTATGTATCTGCCATTCCTGCTTTCACACACTGCTTATATATAAAATATATGGAAAATATTCATTAGCAAATATATTACCCCTTGTTGTCTTTTGTAATCCTAACCTAAGGGGAGGGGTACCCTAGTTAATTTTTTTAATGCTTGACAATCTTTGTATTACATTCTCTAAAATTATTAAAACCTTAGACCACTATCTACATTGACATCTGGGAGATTATCAATTATGCACATACTTTACTGTCCTTAAAGTTTCCTTAGAAGCTCTTTGTTTTATTAAGCTAGGCACTGCATGGAATAACTTTAACTCACATTTTACAGTCTCCAAGAATATTTAAGTATCCAGATATTAGCTAGAATTTTCATATTTTGTGTTTGAGAATTTCTGCTTCAAGTAAGGCAAATACTGTTTCTTTTTTGTGATTACATTCAATTTTTATATCCTAACAAAGACCTGCTCTTACCTGTCAGTTTCTCACTTGAAGTCCCCTAAGTGAGGAATGAGAGTGCCCTAAGTGTAACATAAGTTCAATTTCTGTCATTTTATACAGGTCTTTCCTGGTTATACTCTATTTGTACTTCTTCCCATAAAAGCCTTCGAGGAAGAGGTAGCTTAGAGTCATTACTGTTTCCTAAGGGAAACTGACAGAATATCCACGGTGAACATGTTGCTTTATCTTTCTTCTGGGCTTGAGAACTTGCTTTTCTCTTGTTCCCCAAGGCTGTAACAAAACCATATCTTGATCTTTTTTTTCTGATGAATTTGTCATTTGGAATTGTTTTGGGGGCTGCTGGATTCTAAACTTGATTTATTGCTGAAGTTGGCTTCTGGCTATAAAATTACAGATCCAAAAGCTTAATGTTGACAGGACCTGAGAATAGACACAGAGCAATATAATCCTTAACAATCCACATGCCAGATATGGAAATTTTTAATTTCTTGTTTTATAAATATTGAAAGTGAGAGGACCCTGATATCTTTTATATAATACACTTTATATTTAAATCATTTTAATGAGAAATGTGTCCAAAGAGAGTAGTTTAGAGATTATTTGGATATATAAAATATACTTTATATGATCCTTTGTAAAATATACATATAGCTTTGGGTTTCAGATGATGTCTGTTTTATGAAATGAAAGAAAGATGATCAAGATAATAAAGTTTTATTTTTTCTTTTCATTACAAGTGGCATCTTTAGCGCTGGAATTGATGAGTAATTGAAATAATGCTTCATTTGATATAAGGTATCTTAAAGTATAAGAGCTGAGTCATGATTTTAGTAAGAAATGGATCCAAAACTAGAGTTATTAAAATCACCAGTTGTAGGAAGTATTTTAGTGATAAGTATTTAGTGATAATATGTATTCATTAATTTAATCCAAAGTAAATGTGCTTTCTGTCCTCCACACTCAGGGTTAAAATTTCTTTGGTACTTCTTGTTTGTAATTTGCTTCCAAATAACTGAAAACTATAATTTCTACTATCAACAATGGTGTGGGTACAAAAGGTGAGGAAATACATTTTGTTAAATTTTAGAAGAATAAAATGCCTCTGTTTTCATAGAAAAACATTTTATTTTTGAAGCAATGAAATGATATTTAAATATCTGCATCTGAATTTGGGGGAAATTTTTCAGCAAATAATAAAAAAAAACTCTGAAAAAATTACAGAAAGTCAAATTGTATATTAAATGTCCCGAGAATTATTAACGTGGAGAAATTTTCTTTAATAATTGCATTATTAATACAACAATATTTCCATAAATAGTTATTGTTGATCCATATATTGGACTTCTCTGGTGGTATAATAAGGTACTAGAAAGTATGAAACTATTCTATTTCCTCAAATTAAAATCTTACTGAACCATTGGCCAACCATTGACCAGGCTCTTAGTAAATATGACAGATTAATCAAATATCATTCTCATCTCCCCATCCACACTAAATAAATCACACATTAATTAAGTTCCTATAAATACATATGAACAAAAAAGGGTATGGTTAAATGACAACAAAATGTATTTTGAGGAAGGAAAGCCAAGAGGCTATAACTGATTGGAAGGGCAGAGGGGCTAAAACATAAAGTACTTGCTGAAGTAAGAAGTGTGTGGACTCACCTCATGGAGCCATGAGAGTCTGAAATCACTAATCATAATGGAAAATTGGGATGACTCATGGGGCTAAAACGATGAGTCTGAGTAACTGTCTACATGTAAAATCACTATAACACCAAGTTTTCTCCTTCAGTATGTGAAGCCACAAAATTGAGGCTTCCCATTCTCTTCAAGAAAACTGGATGCAGGTCTTCATTAACACAGACCCAGAGAGACTCTCGAATGAGACAGCCAGGCAGAGCAGAGGTCAGGATGAGAGCTGGAAGACAAAATAAAAAATGCATGCCAATGAGCCAAACTTTCTTTTTATTTTTTGTCCCTTTCAGGGTCCCACTCGGGGCCCCCACCCCCCTGGGGCCCAGGCATCTCTCTCTCTCCTCCTCAGCCCCAGCATAGGAACCCGACATGCACTTTCTGGAGCCTCTGAAGTCCAACCGCCCCACAAACTTGACCTGCTGCCTGTCACTAGTCTCTGATGAGGGACAACCTCTCATGTTCTCCTGGGTGGAGATGCCCTTGACACCATGGACCCAGAGACCCTCCACTCCTCGGTGCTCACCCTCACCCTGAGGCCCTAGGACCAGGGCACCAACCTCACATGTCAGGTGCTCAGGTGACCATGGAGAGAACCATCCAGCTCAATGTCTCTCATGAGTATGGAGGGGCTGCTGGGTCCCTGAGGGCAGTGGTGAGCCAAACTTTCAATTTCTTCAGCTCAGCTGCTAATGTA
Source organism: Globicephala melas (assembly GCF_963455315.2). NCBI lineage: Eukaryota > Metazoa > Chordata > Mammalia > Artiodactyla > Delphinidae > Globicephala > Globicephala melas. The sequence goes on from NC_083317.1 coordinate 35,917,441, forward strand.
TCGACATCCAGATATATGCTGTTCGGACAAATGGAGGATTGTTGGCCTAAAAACTGAAAGGCCCCAATGAAATGCTCTGACATACTAGTATCCTCTCATAAAAAGAGGAAAGATCATTGCTGATCAGACCACCACAAGATACACCAGTCACAAGCTCCTGGGCATTCCTCAACCTTCAATGAAAGCAATGATCACCATCATGAAATCCTGCAGTGCAAAATAGAAAGTCAGAAGATAGAACAAATCCAGACAAGGATGACAGGAATAAGAATGGAAAAAGAGAAATGGAACCATACTCTAATGTCCTCAATGAGATGTCAGTCATTGACAGAATAAAAGAGGAAGAAAGGGATAATAGAAATAGAAGAATCATTCCTGAAGAAGGGTATTTGAAAAAAGAACAGCAGATATGATCTGGAAATATCATTGGGGAGCAATGAGGTCATTGTGCTAATAGCCTAAATCTAACATATAAAAAGTATTTAATAAAACACATACACATAGCCTGAAAAAACAACTTGTGAAGCAATTTTGCTCCAAAGAAAAAGAAAAGTATTCTCTAAAGAGACTGTTCACGCAAATTATTGGATTGGTCTGAATTTATCAAACTGGATTAAATCCAACACCCCCCCACTCTGTCCCTCTAGCTTGATTGAAGTTTCCTTAGGCAGATCACATCACCTATTTACACATCCGAATATAGTGTGTAAATTCTGCTGTAATATGAAAATTCCTACAGAAGAGGGACAAGTCAGTTTAATTTGCCTAATAAAAACAAGAACTACGTGTTCATTTAATACATATTATTTGCTGCTACATGAATCTTGCTGTTTTGTATATAAGATTTCTGATTGTCCTTATTACAAAGTAATGTGACCTATAATTTCTAATTACCTACTTATATCCTTGATTTGCATATAAAAATTGTACTTTAAAAAAGTAGAAATGCTTCAAAGTTAAAACAATTTGGATACAGTGCATGTGGGGGACAGGAATGCTATACATTTTGCAAGATTTCAAGTTTATAATCCTGAAACTGAGTTTGAAATACAATAGCATATCCATTTGACAGATGAATGCATAAGCCAAATGTAGTATATAAATATAATAGAATATCATTCAGCTTTAAAAAAGAAATAAATTCTAACAAACACTACAAGATGAATGAAACTTGAGGACATTATGCTAAGTGTAATAAGACAGTCACAAAAGGACAAATACTGTATGTCTCTACTTATGTGAATCACCTAGAGTAGCCAAATTCATAGAGACAGAACGAGAATGGTGATTGCCAGGGTCTAGGAGGAGAGAGTCATAGGGGATTTATTTTTTAGTGGATACAAAGTTTCAGTTCAGGGAGATGAAAAAAGTTCTGAAGATGGATCATGGTTATGGTTGCACAACAATATGAACGTACTTAATGCCACTGAACTGCACACTTAAAAAGTGTTAGATAGTAAGTTATATGCTATATATATTTTACCACAATGCAAATTGATTAAAAAAAACAGATTTTTAAAAGCATCTTGAGATTAGTTAAATCTCCACTCCATATTTGATACATTATAGGAGACCATGGCCTGGCATCAGAGACAAGGAAAGGTATTTACCACCACAAGCTTTTTTGATGGCAAAGTTAAGCTGTCTAAGAAAATTCTTTCCTGAATTAGTTCCCTATGAAAAATGAGTTAAGCTATTTCAGTAATTTGAGAAAATTGAATAATTTCAACCTGAGCAAAAGTTACAGGATTAGTTAAAAATCCCTTATACTATTTTAGCCTTTGTTTTTATTTTGCCCTTGGCAATACAGCATAATCAGACAACCTGCTTTTGGAGAAAGGATTATTTGCATATTTTAGAAAGGATCATGTGCAGGTAAAACCCAAGAAATGGGTATTAGGTCTAAATTATTTGCTAAAAGAAGGGAAAGGGAGAGAATATGATTCTATTAAGCTATTGGGAAATGCTCCAGTGACCCCATTCGTATTTTTAAAAGTGCTAAGTCTACTATAACAAATGACCATAGGTGAATATGAGAACTAAGACCCAATTTATGCAGGAGAATCTGAAAATTTCATAAACAGTCATATTTTTAAAGACATCTCTCTTGTAGCCATTAAAACAAGACAGGATTTTATCAGCCTGTCCAATGGCTCTGTGTGTGTTTGTATGTTTGTGTGTGTGTGTGTGAGTTGAGACAGAGAGACAGAGAGAAAAAAAGTAAATGAATTTATTCACCTAAAAGATAATTTTGACAGAGACTAGATAGAGAAGTGTATCTCTCAGACAACTAGATTGGAGTACAAACAGAGACTAGATGGAGAAGTTTATCTCTTAGACAACTAGATTGGAGTACAAACAATACGAAAATATGTCACTCATATTAATTGAAGAAATAGATATTATTAATTATGCATTTTTCTTTTCCTTTAATGTCAAGATTTTTCCTCTAGTGGTCTAAGTAAATTCCTTTTGCGCCTTGCCACTTAGGACCTGTGCTTTCTGCTTAGTTTACAGAGCACATGGCTAAAATGTGGAAACTCAAATGCACTCTGCACATGCTTCCTCCAGATTATCCTAAAGTTTATTATACTTAAAGCAGAAATAATTGCCATAGATATCCACCTATCCCCTTTTGTACTGCACAGTGGGTCCTGTACAGTGATAGACATTGCAATGCCCTTATTATAAGTAGCTATCACTTTTTACAAAATGGAACAGATATTTGATGATCTGCCAAAAGCATCTTTGTGAGTCTTAAAGATATTCACACTGTGAAAAATATTCATATAACAAAAGATATATGGAAAAGCAGATAAGTAATTGGTTGCATGCCTGGGACTGCCTGCAGGGTTTTGTTTTGTTTAAAAAGCAAAACCTCTCACTCTGTTCTCCTGAATAATGTTTCTCATAGTGTGAGTTTTAAAATGTAGTTTGCTTTTTTAATACATGGAAAAATGTCATAAAGATAGCAAGTTATTAAAAGAAAGAAAGAGAGAGAATTAAAAGTAAAACAAACCAAAAACAATCAAAAGCTCAACTTAAAAATGTGAAAATATATTTTTTAAAAATATATAACATTTCTTACTCCATTGCAGTCTGTTTTCTATTTTCTTAAGCATGATAACAGTGGTACAGTGACACTGGTGTTATATGTTCAGATTACCTGAACATATGCATTTAGTCTGCATAAATGCTTTATATGCTTCCCAATTAGTCTGTTTGAAATTTTCTAGACCAGGAGCAGACTAGAAAATGCACTTTGAGTGAATCCCACTAAATCTTGTCACTTAGTCATGAAAATCCAGGCATTCAGCTTTTCCACTGTGAGTATACCATTTTGATTTTTAAAGCTGTTTTATAATTCTTCTGGTTCACTTTAATTTGTGCCTTTTATAAAGAGTGTTCTGCTGAGTGTGGTATCTTAACTTTCATAATTTCCATAAACACCTCTGCAAAGTGCAGTCATTAGAAAGTTTAAAACCAATTTTAACAACAAAGGACTGTTATTCTTAGAAGCTCTCTATCCTAAAATTACTTGTTGTTGTTGTTAATATATTTGGGCTCCAGAAGTACTTTCATTGACCACATTTTTTGCAATAATATATTTATGCTTATGAAATTACTTATTGAATCTTATAGTACCTCCCAATTAAGCTATGAGGTAGGAGGTTTTTGAAGTAGGAAAAGTAATGTTCAGAAGCATAGTTACTTGTTCAATATAATAAAATTAGTAATGTGAAGACAAATTCAAAGAAAAAATTATCTGATTCTAGAGTCTATCAGCTTCTCACTAGGCTGGAATAGGAAACCATTCCTCATCTATGCTTTATAATATATTCCATGCCCCAAATTTTTACACTGAGACCAGCAGACTCAGATACATGAGCAGTAAAGTGTGTAAGAGAGTATAAATGGTCTTTACCATTTCAAATGATAAATGTCATAGGAGTTTGCTTCTTGTAGAAAATACACACAAAAAATTCTAACACTCTTGCCTCTTATATGGATGCTGCCTGACTCTTTGAAAAGCTATTTTTTTCTCTTATCTAACAACAATAAGGCCATTTTTTAAATAGGAATGATTTCAAGTCAATCAGACTTTGGATAAATGGGAAGCAGGTCCAATGCAATAATTCATTCAGTCTACAGATTTTTCCTGAGTATCTGTCTACTGTGTACCCAGCAGTCAGCTAACACCTTCTTTACTGAGATGGGAAGCACAGGGAGGAAGAGTATTCAGGGGAAACAATTTATCAATGCATCTAATTTTGAATGTGGGTGAAGATGAAGTGCCTGTAAAACTTCTAAGTAGAGATGTTAGGAAGGTAATAGGATATACAGTAATGGAGCTAAAAGAAGCCTGAGCCAGAGATTAAAATTTGGGAGTGATAATCATATGCATGGTAATTGAGGTCAATGGAATGAATGAAAGTCATTACAGAGGGCATGTAGGAGAAAGAAGAACGGAGGCCTAAGACTGAGTCCTGAGTCTCCTATGTTTATAATGAGAGTAGATAAAAAGTCAGCAAAGGAGGTTAATACAAGGTGAGAGAAGAGAGAAGATAATAGTATATAAAGAAATATAATAGATGGCATCTTTGTCCATATTCTTATTGAGTCTAAATATAAACATTGATCTTGTATGTCTTATGATTATTTTTGACATTATAATTCATAATTTCAAAATAAAATATTTTAGCCATATTCTCTTATGTTCATTATATGGAGATATTCAGCACAAAGTTCTGAAAAACATAAAATTATAGAGAAATTAGATAGTAACTTTGATGTAAACATTTTCAATAATCACTATTATCTCATGAGGGTAAACATGACTACACAGGTAAATGTGTGACAACTATTATCTAAATATACTACGGTAAATCTGCCTTATATAGTGAAGTAATAGTGAAGGTTCCTGTACTTCATAATTACCACAATTTCAAAAGGACTTACTGCATAATAGCTGGGCAATTTCTTTCAAATTATAAGTAGCATTACATATTACATAACATCACTGTATCTAGGATACAAGGTGGAATTTTTTCGTCTTAGACATTCAATGCAGTTAGTGGGATAAATAAAAACACCTGCCTACAACATTTTATCCATTTGCATTTCAGCAGCTTCTTTTGTGGTTTGAAGTTTTGTTTAACAAAAGGAAGGAGAGAGACAGGTGTGTAGAGAAGCAAAAATTAGAAAGTAAAAAGCAGCTTAACAGTGAGAAAAAGTAAATATCTTAATGAGCAGTCAAAACAGGAAAAATAGGAAAAGGTAAGGAATTTACTCTAAAACTCTTCCTAAGATATTTTATCTTAAAAATGGTATATCAGATACTCAATTTATTTTAAAATTGTGTCTTACATAGAGAATGGACTTGAGGACACGGGGAGTGGGAAGGGTAAACTGGAACGAAGTGAAAGAGTGGCATGGACATATATACACTACCAAATGTAAAATAGATAGCTAGTGGTAAGCAGCCGCATAGCACAGGGAGATCAACTCGGTGCTTTGTGACCACCTAGAGGGGTGGGATAGGGAGGCTGGGAGGGAGATGCAAGAGGGAGGAGATATGGGGATGTATTTATATGTATAGCTGATGCACTTTGTTATACAACAGAAACTAACACACCATTGGAAAGCAATTATATTCCAATAAAGATGTTAATAAAAAAAGAATAAAATCAAATAGAGTCTTAAAAGTTTAAAAATCAAGTTTATCCCAAATTTTTGCATTTATTTCTTTTATTACAGTGAATTAAGGGAAATCTTCTTTTAAGACTAAAACTTATTGCAAGTGATAATCATGTAATCTTGCTTGAGTCAGGAAAAAGCTACATGAAAATGCTGTAGGGGTCATTTCAGAGAAACATGCAAATGTTCTACCAGGTTAAGTCACTGCATTTGTCTGCTCTATTTAATTAATTCTTTCTTCTTTCTCTTAAATTATTACTGTTATTTCTATACCATGTCTTTACAGACTAATCAGAGAGAGTAACTGACGGACCTCACTTCTTCTATCTGGATCAGAGAAGGATGTCTTCTTTTTTAAATTTGATTCCTAAATAACTTTACTATCTCCTTATAAAGCTGAACATTTCTATGGCATTTAACCTGTGTGGGTTAAAAGAGAAAAAAATAACATGAACAAAGCTAAATTGGTTGAAGTCAAAGAGAAATTGCACCACACTTGTTAAAAATGGCAAGACAAATTTTGTTTGAGATACTGCAGTGGGAGAGAGAAACTTCAGTATAGAACATAGCTCAACTCTGATTATGGCCAGGACAGGTGGGGATTTGCAGCAAAAGGGCAGAATGAAGGGGTCAGTGGATGGAAAATTACTAAGAGGAACTTGATTATATACAAAGGTAGGGTGGGTGGTAAGGAGATTGATTTTATATTAAGGGTGAGATTGATTTTATATTAAGGGTGATTTTATATTGATTTTATATTTTTATATTCAGTAAGTGGACAATAAATATAAAATATTAAAATCAAAATAGGTCTGTTTTAAAATTACAGAATAATAGTTTCTGTGATTACAATCAAGAGAAAATATTCTGATGGTATAATTTTTAACTTCAGTCAATCAAGGTCAGAAAAAGAGAACAGGAAAGGTCAAAAAGTCCTTACAATGCATAAAATTTTAAATCAGGGATAGCCCATATAAGTCATTCAAGTGTTTAATTTGAATGTTTCATGCAGTTTCTCCAAACTAAACAAATTGCTTCGGCAGATTAATTCAACTACATGACTTTACGTTAGATATTCAGAACTGTCCTACTATTTCAAGGGTCTTAGTTTTCTCTCTGCAGTCATTGAGTCACTAGTTGATCCCTTCAAGGCATGGAAGAGAAGAATGTTAGCCCTAACACTCTCCATTCTAAACTCTCACTACCACTATCACTGTTAATGACATTTCAACTGTTGTCTTAGAAAAAGTAAGGAGGAATGAATTTACAAAGTGAATATTTGGTAATCTCTCTCCTTGACCATACTGCCTCTAGTATGACTTTTTCTCCTGTCTCTATGCCATATCACCTCAGTCAGAGCCAAGCATATGACCTTGAAACTTGATGATAAAATAACAACTTAAATTTTGATATACTTATGATTGCTGTTTTCTTAAATAACTTCCTTAGTCTTCATAGGTCATAGGTCATGCTGTGTTTGGTTGAAGTTCAATAACTCAATCAGTGAACCAAGAACTGAAATTTTTTATCCATCTACACTTTCTTGATAGATAGGCTGAGGAAATAAATAGTTAAAAATAAATAAATGCAAAATAAATTCATTTTTACTTAGTATCTGTCTAATCAAAAGCCCTCAAGTTACCTAGAAATGATCAGAGGGTGGGAGGAATCAATATCAAAATTATCATGCAAGTCAACATACACTTAATTGATAAATTATATGGCTTCCCTTCTTTCATCAAGCATTTATTTAATACAGTTATGCCTTAGGTGCTCTGCTATGCATTGTAATAGTATTGATGAACAAGACATATTGCAACCCTGAAAAAGTTCATAGTTTTATGGGACTATTATGAATTATAATAGTTGATCCCAGATGCTGCTTTGGGAAAAGGAACAGCAACCTACCACAGGCTTCATAAAGAATATGTGTGTGGGGCTTCCGTGGTGGCGCAGTGGTTGACAGTCTGCCTGCCGATGCAGGGGACGTGGGTTCGTGCCCCGGTCCGGGAGGATCCCGCATGCCGCGGAGCGGCTGGGCCCGTGACGCATGGCCGCTGAGCCTGCGCGTCCGGGGCCTGTGCTCTGCAACGGGAGAGGCCACAACAGTGAGAGGCCCCCCAGCGTACCGCAAAAAAAAAAAAAAAAAAAAAATGTGTGGCTGTGTCTCTGTATATCTTTGTGTGTGTGTGTGTGTGTGTGTATGGTGGGATAAGGTGGTTGACAGTGGGAGTAAAGATAATGTAGGCAGATGTAATACACACTACATTGCAAGGGATGTGATGTGGACTACAAATTCTTTAGGACTTCAGAGAAATAAAATATTAAATTAGACTGGTCTGAATGGGATTGATTTAATCAGTGTGATTTCTGATTCAGCATCTGGATTCTGGCCTATTCTTACAGACATGTATGCTTTCTTGTGCTTCCTACTTATATAATTTTTATCTTTCTGTAAGTTTTAATTCAAATTCCACTACTTTAAGAAATTTCTTAAAGTTTGGTATCCGTATCACTTGTCAGGCTTGTAAGAGCAGATTGTTCTGACTGTGTAGAGTGGGATCATAAATGTTCATTTCTAAAAGTTTTCATTTGATACTGCTGTTGTTGGTCCAGGGAACCTACTTTGAAAATCACCATCTTGGAAAACAGCCTCTTAATTTTCTTTGGAGATAAGAAGTACCTGCAGTTTTTTGACACACACAGCTTTTTCAGTTTTAGACTAAACCTAGTAAATCAGAAGGTCCTCATAATTTGGCTGATAATTAAATCTACATATTTAACAAATATCCTCGTAGGATACTCTTCAAAAATCCTAAAATTATTTTCCTTTTACTGTTTTCTTGCCTCTTATCCTCACAGTAGTATTTGATATTTTCTTCTTTTCACCCGAGTGCCATCACATTCCTCACTGTGTCTCCTTTAGTCTTTTAATTTTTTTTTTTTTTTTGGTGTGTGTGAATCCTCATCCTCTCCTTGAATCTTAAATGTCAGGAAAGTTAGAACAACACAGGGTTTGGTCCTGATCATTCTTCCTTAAGTGACCTCTTCCATCTTGTGGTATGTTAATTTTAGGGATTATTTTTTCCAAAATTCATCTTGTTCAAAAATATAGGTAATTGAAATTTAAAAATAGTAAACACTAATAGATTTAACAATTATTAATATTTGTATTTTTGTTTTTCCTCTTTTTGTTTTTCTACATTATTTGAAAATCAGTTATAGAAATCATCATAATCTACCACTAGATAATTTAGCACACACCCCATATGAACAGGCATACATACTTACCATGCCATTTTCACACATAGGAAAATTTAAAATAATTACATAATATCATGTAATATCCATTTTATATTGACATTTCAGCAACGGATTTTCCCCAAAAGTCTGTGAAATGTTTATTTCCCCTAATTCAGGATTTGATCAAGGTTCAAGAGTTGCATTTTTGGGGGTTAATGTCTTCATAGTTGCTTTTAATCTAGAACATTCCCATCCCTTACATATTTTATTTCACTGACACTTTAAGAATCTAGGACAATTTTCTTGTAGAATATTCCACTGTCTGAAATTTTTCTCATTGTATCTCTTAATTTTGGCAAGGATACTTTATAGGTGATGTAAGTTTCATGTTAATCAGGATGCACATAATGCCAGGATGCTCTAATACTGATAATTCTAAGTTTGATCATTTGGTTAAATGATAACCACCAATTCTCCAGTATGTTTCTTTTTTTCACTTTGTGAAGAGTATAATAATCTATATAGTAGTGATTTGAAACTTTCTGAATATCTTGTTATTCAAAAGACTTTCACCCATTTTATTTGAAAATCTATTAATACTCCCTGCTTAAATTAATTCTTACAACAGGGATTTCAAAATTAATGACTTTCTGATTGTATCAGAAATACACAGTGAATAGTACCAGATACTATGGTCCTCTTCACCTTAATGTGGATGCAATCACTATGTTATCTCTTCAGTCCCCATTATTAATAATTTTCTAATATGATCTATTCACACTTTATCATACTGTAGGCTGGCCTTGAACACAATACTTCCTGAGATATTTGCCTGAAATAAGTCTTGCTACAAATGCAAAACTAAGACCAATTCAAAGAACTTGAATTTATGATAAACTTGACACTGTTTATCATATCCTATTATTAAAAAATTTACTTTTGGACTATATTACAGCAGATAGCGTTTTGGATAGCATAATGCACTCTGCTAAGCATTTGAAATACATGAATTCAATTTTTTTCCTTAAAATAACCCAATAAATATTAATAAAATTCCCATTTTATAGATGAGAAAATGGAGGCTGTAAAAAAGCAGTAACTTATCTTAAGTCACATAGCCATTAAGTGAATGCAAGCAAAATTTAATTTCAAATAATTCTTACTCTAGTGACTGCATCCTTAGCCATCATGCTTTACTGTTTTACTTGACCTCTCTACTTTGACATCATACAAATATCTTTAGAAGATGATTTCAAAATTGAACAAGTATCTTCCCCAAATAAGTTACTCCTATATTTCTGCAAAACATACAGAATCTCGTTTTCCCTTTCCTTCCACAAGCAGTACGTCATATAAACTCCAAAATATTTGCCTATCTACTAATCCCCTGTACTACTCTCCTACTGTCACTTTTTTGCCTCTTTTTTTTTTTTTAAACCTCCTATCCCAGTCATGTTTATGTGTGGGTACTATTTTTGCTGTTCCCTTTAAAAAAAAAAATATTTCATCCACATCTGAATCTGAAAAGATTGGTTTCAAAATATTTAACACATCTTATCTCCCTCAAACTTAATGGTGCGCTACTTCCTAGCAAATATTAGAAGTTCTGTCTTCTAGGAAATTTGGGAGGTAAACAGTTGTTTCAGAATTTGGAGACTGTGAAACATCTCCTATTGCACGATAGGAAGTTTTTGGAACATCTAAGCCTTTGTGAGTCTTCCTGTGACAAGTATAAAACAAACAGAAAAACACAATGTTAATCATAAGGGAGAAAAATGTAGAAATGTAAACCCTGATAATTAGTTTTCTTTTGTAAAAATCAAAGCTTATGGCCTACAATGGTTTTCACGGCAACATAGTGAAAACAGATGGCTAACGCAGATTTGTTATGTAAGCATATTTCTACAACCCTCCATTTTTATTTTGTCTTGTAGAATTGTACATGAATTCTGACCTACATAACATTCTATTATTTTTTGCTATTCTTCCTCCATTGTCTCTATTATCTAGTTACAAACAGAAAAACTTTATCTCGGTCCAAATTACTTTCAGTTCATTGGAATTTTTCTAAATACAACTACTGAATTCTTACTCATAAACCAAGAACCATATTAAATATTGCCTATATAAGCCCTGTATAAGAGAAATCTCTTCATTTATGTCATCCTTATAATGGGACCTCTGCTTCTCAAAACTTGGTTTGTAGATGGTGTAATAAAGAACTTGCCTGGCCTTTGTCTCTGGTTTCTAGAAGGTAACCTCCAAACCTTTTAAATTTACAGAGTAGTGAGTCTCTTTATTAGTCATGGTGGGCCCCCTTAGACCAAACCACGGAAGATGGTTTACACCAAAAACCTGTGTCATGGTGGCACCTAGATGGTTTATGGTAAAGAGATGACTCAGGATGGGTCAGGCAATGGCAGAGAGACCATTCATGTTAATAGAAGGTTGGAGCTTTGAGCCATGTGAGGGCACTAGGCAGAGACTGAGTTAAACCACATAGTGCTGATTCGATCAGTCATGCCTAGTGATGAAGCCCCAATAAAAATTATGAACACTGAAACTTGGATGAATTTCCTTGGCTGGCAATCCTTGTGTATTGTCACATATCAGTGTACTGGGAGGATAACACATCTCTTAGGAGGATGGGAACTTCACATTTAAAACCTTCTCAGACCTCATCCTCTATCTCTCACTTTGATAGGATTTGATTTGTATCCTTTGCTATAACTATAGCCATAATTATAGCCACTTTCCTGAGTTCTATGAGTTGTTCTAGTGAATTACAAAACTTGATATAGTCCATGAGGACCCTCAAATTTGTAGCCAGCTGGTCAGAAGTGAGAGTGGCCCTAGGGACATTCAAACCTGTGGCTGGTATTTGAAGTGAGGGCAGTCTTTTAGAAGACTATGCCCTTAACCTTAAGTTTGGCAAATTCATTGTAGGAACTAATTGCATCAGATTAACATGGGATATCTGAAAAATATCCTGTCCCCACATGTATGCTAAATCAAGATTATCTGTGTATGACCCAGCAGTCTTTAAGTTAGCCATGATCCCTCAAGCCTCTAAGGTATGAGAGCAATTGCCCCAGTGCATATCTCCAGTTAATTATCAAATACTTATAACAATATATCAAAATTATTTTATTAAATATCTATAATCTATAACATTAGTTTTTTTATGACAGGGAATATGCCTTATGCATATCTATATTCCAATTATCTAGTAGTGTGTCCAGCATATTGTCAAGGGCTTCAGGAATATCTGTTTACATTTTATACTTATATTTATATATGTTTTATATATGTATATATATCATTTCTCTATAATTAGATAATTAGCAAATTTGAATATATAAATTATGCAATACTTATTTTGCTCTCAAATACCTAGCATATTTATTAAACAAATAATAATTAATATGTCATAGCATTGCTGAACTTTGAATTTATTATGGTAGTGTTTTATTTAAATGATAGATATTGACAAACAAAATTCAGAATTTTAATTTCTATCTCAACACAAACATAAATGGTACTTGGGGAATAAAATTTCTCAGCTACACACAAATACTTTTAGAACCCTGACATTTCATCTCGTGTAAACATTTCACAAATCCTGTGGATTGCTCTGTACCAATTGTTCTTTAGTGACAGTTTTTTCAGTAGTCTTAGGTGTTCTCACAACTTTGATTGCATGTCAAGAATTTCAGTCTGGAGAAACGTTTCTTTCAAGATGATGTCTCTGAGTCCAAGACAATAAAATCTATCAGCAATCACTTCCATGATGACTGACAGAATTGATTGTCTATCAACATCATCATGGTACTCATCAGAAATAGAATGTACAGTCAGGTCAGCATCTGTCATAGTAGGAATTTCAATGGTTGTTTTCTTCAGTTTTTGTTGACCTATTTATATGAACTATTGTCAGTCTTCTCATTAATCTGCATTTTCAAAATGCATATTTGAAAGGTAACTTGTATTTTGTCCTTATGAATTACACACCCTGCAAGATAGGTAAAATATTTTATATATGCTCACAAAAATCATTAGGATTATAATTCTATATATATTTTAATGTCTTCTGCATATGTCTATCACCTGTATAGCACTTTGGCTCTTTTTTATTGGTAGGTGCCAAAAGATATTTTTCAAAATAAAATCTAAGGTTTTTATTTTTTTTTGTTTAGTTAATAATATTGGCATTAATGTGTTTATATTTATATGTAATAAAATGAAAGGTGAAACCAAATTTCTTAAATTCCTTTTTTCAAATATAATTTCTCAACACTTTCCATAGTTACCTAACTGACGTGAACATTGTACTCTTACATAGTATCTTTCTTCTGGAGATTTGAATTCATTCTATGTTAAGAGAGTCATGGCCTGAACTAGGTTTTCCTCTTGCATTTCATCTGTGGACAAAGTCATCTTTTTCTTACTGTAAGTATTCTCAGGAAACGTTTCTTGTCCAATCATCTTGTTTTTGTGGGAAAGTGATCTTTTAGCTCCAACGTAGTAATCAAAAGCATTCACTTGCAGTTATTTCCACCTTTTGAAGCAGGCTTTGACGTCAGTGACTTTTTACTCATGAGTCAGCATATTTCACTGTAAGAAACAAATCTGGGCAATGTTTGTGGGGATTATAAATAGAAAGATTAATTCTTACATAGAAGATGCTTAAAAATCAGTCTCAAGCATATTCCCTTTGTAGTGCTTTTATGGACTAAATTCATGTTGCTGTATGGGTTTTTACAGTATATTAGAACAGAGTTTCAAAAGTGACATCAGTGTGAGTCAACTTATTAAGCAATGTGACCCTGAAAGACATCATGGAAGTCCCATATTTTACAGTAATACTTCTTACATTAACATTAACTAATCACATGGTACCTAGATAAATTTAAAAAAAATTAAGATTATGCAGAGGCCATTTATCACACCCAGGAAGACCTAGAGTTAACATACATACAATACTAACGGTTAATGTCAAATTGAGATGTTTGTTTATGTATTGTATGCCCTGTGTCTCTTACTAAAGGAACAAAACTAATGTCAACTTGAGGATTTTTACTGCCCCAGGCAATCTGAAAAATGTCTCCTCCTTCTAGCAAGTAATCACTCACATAATAAACAGTCACAAAACACTTTACTCTTCTAATATTTTGCTGCCCCAGGCAACCAGCTGTTCTACCTATATGGTACAGCCAGTCATAGCTACTGTGCATGTGCAGTTACAGTGGCTTCATGTAATAGTAATAAAGACACATAATATATTCTGACTCACAGCCTTGAAGAACTGCCAAGTACAGGGCAAGATTCTCATTATTTGAATTTTGACTTTATAGCTATTAAAAATGCCTTCATAAGGGAAATGGATTATATTATTCACAGCAGTTGTTTGAGATATAAAGTAATTTGCTTTCAGATTTCTCTGATAGTTTTGGGATTAATAAATAAAAAATTTATACAAACTATGCTTTGTTAATGAAAATAATTATTTACTCATTCTGGATATAAGGCAATATTTATTTACTGATTTAAAGAATTTATCAATATTTCTCTGTATCATGAATAACAGTATTTTTGAATTATACAAAAAAACAGATAAGTAAAGTTGTAATTTATGAATACAAGTTATTTGTGAAAGAACAAATTTATACAATTACAATATGATTATAAATGAATTTTTTATAAAATAAAAACATATCCTTATATTTCTATTATGTTTTTTAATATTTACTATGTGCTGTAATTGATCTTTTTTGTTTTTTTAATTTTTTCCTGGTTCTCTTACTAGATTGTAAGTGCTTTCAAGTCATGGTTCTGCTTTATATTACTTATACCTAAGTTCTACAAAGTATGCAGTCAGTAAGTGATGTTGATAAAGTTATTATTGATAATGGTTATTGTATTACTAATAGATTGCTAAATTTAGAACTTGAGCATAATACTGAAATTTTACCGAAACTGCCAATGTGAAAACAGCACTTCTTGCACTTAAAAAAATGGGTATTTCATTGGAGAAAAACATAGTAATAATTAAGGTAGGACAATAATAATGACTAGTCCAGATATAATCTACATCCAAAGTCTTACAAATTGACAAGAATACAGAGAATGTTCCATTGGTCTTTTGTTAGTCTCAATAGAAGGGATCAAAAACAAATTCATTGCTGTAAATATAATTGTTATCTGAGGTCTAAATAAGTTTCAGAGATTTCATGGAGGTAAAATTATCTTGGAAGAGGACCATTTCTGAGTAAAGCTTGAGATTATGTCCCCATCCTCACCAATAAGTAAGCTGGCATTGTAGAATAGTTTTAGTATGTGGTAAATTGTGTTTAAATTAATTATGTCCATCTTACAAACTTGATTTTCCTGTTTCAAAAACTGTGAAAGAGAAAAAAAGGACTTATAGTGTTATGACACCTCGCCTCAAGAGATGTATCAGAGTTCAAATTTCTAAGAACATATGGAGATTTCTCTCATCTATTGTCAATCTTTGGGGTCTACAGTTTGAGATTTCCAGAACTCATTAAAATGTCAAATTTCAAAGAAATTGTCATTACTTCCAAAATCTCTGTACTTGCTGAAAATCAGTTACTCAGTTCCTTAACTTTTTCAAAAGCAAAGTTTTAAGAGCAAATTAATTAACTCTTTCATTCATAGAGATATTTCCAGTAGCTACCTCTCCACTGCTCTCCACTTCCTCCTCACCCCCTCTCTCTATCTCTCTCTCCTCCTGAGATATGAGAACTACTTCTATGTTTGGCTTCATCTCCCATTCTTTACAAATCCCTAGGCAGATAAACACACAAGTCTCTCATTTTTTCTCACTTCCTAGGAAGAATGAAAGGTACTCAGTAAGGAAGAAAGCTAGTTAGTATTCTTTAGTCTAGGGTGCTACATACCTTTACCAATTATAATTTCATTGTTTGCCTGGAAATTCTATTTTATTTATTTTTTCTGTGATTTTTAAATTTTATTTTATTTTACACATTTTTTTAAATTTGCACTCCATTTACAGTTATTACAAAATATTGGCTATATTCACCATGTTGTAAAATAATTCTTGTAGCCTGTCTTACAAACAATAGTTTGTAACTCCCACTACCCCACTCCTATATTGCTACTCACCTCTCTACTGGTAAACACTAGTTTGTTCTCCATATACGTGAGTCTGCTTCTTCTTTGATATATTCACTATTTTGTTGTATTTTTTAGATTCCATACATAAGTGATATCATACAGTATTTGTATTTCTCTGATGTATTTTACTTAGCATAATGTCCTCCAAGTTCATCAATGTTGCCACAAATAGCAAAATTTCATTCTTTTTTATGGATGAGTAGTATTCCATTGTATATACATACCACATCTTCCTTATCTATTCTTCTGTTGATGGACATTTAGGTTGTGTTCATACCTTGGCAATTGTAAACAGTGCTACTATGAACATTAGGGAGCATGTACCTTTTCAAATTAGTGTTTTTGCTTTTTTCTGGATATATACCCAAGAGTAGAATTGCTGGGTCATATGGATGTTCTAATTTAGTTTTTTTGTGACATTTCCATAACATTTTCCACAGTGGCTGCACTAATTTACATTCCCACCAACAGTGTAGGAAGTTTCCCTTTTCTCCACATCCCTGCCAATAGTTGTTATTTGTGTTCTTTTTGATGATAGCCATTCTGACAGGTGTGAGGTGGGATCCCATTGTGGTTTTGATTTTTATTTACCTGATGATTAGTGATGAGCATCTTTTCATGCGTCTGTTGTCCACCTGCATGCCTTCTTTAGAAGAATGTGTAATCATTTCTTATTTTTAATTTGGTATGTTTGATTTTTTTGATGTTGAATTGTATGAGCTGTTTATATACGTTGGATATTAATCCCTATTGGTTATATCATTTTCTAATATTTCCTCCCATTCAGTAGGTTGTCTTTTCATTTTGTCAATGGTTTCCTTTGTGGTGCAAACGTTTTTAAGTTTAATTAGGTACCATTTGTTTATTTTTGCTTTTATTTCCTTTACTTCAGGAGATGGATCCAAAAAAATAATATTGTGATTTATATCAAAGATTGTTCTGCCTATGTTTTCCTCTAGGAATATTATGGTATCTGATCTTACATGCTCTTGAATCCATTTTGAGTTTATTTTTGTATATAGTGTTAGACAATGTTCTAATTGAATTCTTTTTCATGTAGCTGTCCAATTTTCCCAGCACAATTTATTGAAGAGGCTGCTTTTCTCCATTGTATATTTTTGCCTCCTTTGTTGTAGATTAATTTACCATAAGTGCTTGAATTTATTTCTGGGTTCTTGATCCTCTTCCACTAATATACATGTCTGTTTTTGTGTTAGTACCATACTCTTTTGATTACTGTGGCTTTGTAGTATAGTCTGAAGACAGGGAGCGTGATTCCTCCAGGTCTGTTCTTTATTTCAAGTTGTTTTGGCTTTGTGTTTCCATAAAAAATTTTAAATTATTCTAAAATTTGTTCTAGTTCTGTGAAAAATGCCAGTAATTTGATAGGGATTGCATTGAATCTGTAGATTGCCTTGGCTACTGTGGCCATTTTAACAATATTCATTCTTCTAATTGAAGAACACAGTATATCTTTCCATCTGTTTGTGTCACCTTCAATTACTTTCATCAGAGTACTATAATTTTGGGAGTACAGACCTTTGCCTCCTTAGGTAGGTTTATTCCTAGGTATTTTATTCTTCTTGATGCAATGGTAAATAGGATTGTTTCCTTAATTTCTCTTTCTGATACTTCATTTTTAGTGTATAGAAATGCAGCAGATTTCTGTGTAATAATTGACATATATATATAGAGAGAGCAGTCCATCAGAAAGCAGCAAAATACACATTATTTTCAAGTGCACATAGAATACTCTCCAGGTTAGATCAGATCCTAGGCCACAAAACAAGCCTTGGAAAATTTAAGAATATTGAAATCACATCAAGCATCTTTTCTGACCACAAATCTATAAGACTAGAAATCAACTACAAGAAAAATAAAACTGCAAAAGACAAAAACATGTGGAGGCTAAAGAATATGCTACTAAATAACCAATGGATCACTGAAGAAATCAAAGAGGATATCAAAGAAATACCTAAAGGCAAATGAAAGTGAAAAGAAAATAATCCAAAACCTATGGGATGTACCAAAAGCAGTTCTAAGAGGGCAGTTTATAGTGATACAAGCTTACCTCAGGAAACAAGAAAAAGCTCAAATAAACAACCTAACCTTAGACCTAAAGCAACTAAAGAAATAAGAACAAACTAAACCCAAATTTAGTAGAAGGAAATAAAAGATAAATATCAGAACAGAAATAAATGATAAATATCAGAACAGAAATAAATGAAATAGAGGGTAAGAAAATAACAGAATAGATCAATGAAACTAAAGCCTAAAGCTTTTTGAAAAGATAAACAAAATTGATAAACCTTTAGCCACACTCTTCAAGAAAAAATGGGAGAGAGCCCAAGTCAATAAAATCAGAATGAAAAAGTGGAAGTTACAATTGACACCACAAAAATACAAAGGATCATAAGAGACTATTACAAAAAACTATATGCCAATAAAATGGATAATCTAGAAGAAATAGACAAATTTTTTAAAAGGTACAGTATCCAAAGAATGAACCAGGAAGAAATAGAAAGTATGAACATACCAATTACCAGTAATGAAATTGTATCAGTGATTTTAAAACTCCCCAAAACAAAAGTCCAGGACCAGATGGCTTCACAGGTGAATTCTACCAAACATTTAGAAAAGAGTTAACACCTATCCTTCTGAAACTATTCCAAAAAATTGCAGAGGAAGGAACACTTCCAAACTCATTCTAATTGGCCAGCATCACCCTGATACCAAAACCAAACAAAGATATCACAAAAAAAGAAAATTAGAGGTCAATACCACTGATGAACATAGACTCAAAAATTCTCAACAGAATACTAGCAAACCAAATCCAAAAATATATTAAAATGATCATTCATCATGATAAAGTAGGATTTATCCCAGGGATGCAAGGATTTTTCAATATCCACAAATCAATCAATGTAATACACATATTAAAAAACTGAAGAATAAAAAAAACATTTGAGCATTTCAATAGATGCAGAAAAAATTTTGACAAATTCAACATCCACTTATGATAAAATCTCTCCAGAAAGTGGGCATAGAGGGAATATAACAACATAATAAAGGCCATATATGACACACCCACAGCTAACATCATACTCAATGGTGAAAAGCTGAAATCATTTCCTCTAAGATCAGGAACAAGACAAGGAAGCCTACTCTTGCTCCTTTAATTCAACATAATTTTTGAAGGCCTAGCAACCACAATCAGAAAAGAAAAAGAAATAAAAGGAATCCAAATTGGAAAGGAAGAGGTAAATCTGTCACTGTCTGCAGATGACATGACAGTATACATAGAAAATCCTAAAGATGCTACTGGAAAACTACTAGAGCTCATCAAGAATTCAGTAAAGTTGCAGGATCAGTTCCTTATTTTTTAATGTGGAAAAAACACAAGAAAATATATTTATATATTTTAAAATGTAAATGTACTCTCAAATTTGCCACTGTATGTCAAGAAGGTTGAAAAATGGTTTTACTTCTGAGGGACATAAATAAAGCTAGGAGGGACACATAGCCCTATGTCTATACATAAGAGCAACATAATTCTACCTCTTGCATAAGAGACCACTAGACATCAAATATATTTCTTGTACCTTCTTACTTTATCTGGATATATTTTAATTCATGAGAGAATGACTTAATGAAACATGTAATAATATATAGCTCTGAATTATATAAATTCACTTGAATTCAACTGGTGGTATTTGCAGTAGAAATCATAAAAGTATGCTTTTAAGAAATATTTCATGATATAGAAATTTTAAATAAAGTGTTAAAGCAAACAATGTCATAAAACTACACACACACACACACACACACACACACACACCCCAGAACAAAGTATCCCAAGTAAATATTTATATTTTTACTGTTAGTACATTGAATATGAATGGGGGTAGGACACTTCGCTTCACACAGAAACTCATAAAGTATCTTTGTATTCATATACTCTGGAATACAAAGGCTTCACATATTACAACACAGGAATACAGTGGATAAAAACTCATGGGCTTTACAATTTCTCAGTCCAGTAGTTACAGGTGGTACATTTTTATCCAGGTTTATTGAGGTATAATTGAGAAATGAAAATTGTATATAAGTATGATGTACAACTAGATGTTTTGACATATGTATACATTGTGAAATAATCTCTATAGTCAATCTAATTAACATATACATAACTTCCCATAGTTACCATTTTCTTGTTTGTGTGTGTGTGTGTGTGTGTGTGTGTGTGCACCACTGATAATACTTAAGATCTATCTACTTAGCAGATTTCAAGTATACAATTTGGTATTTACTCTACATTAGATGTCCAGAATGTATTCATCTTACATAACTGAAACTTTGAATCCTTGACTAACATCTCCCCATCTTCCCTTCCCCGCCATTGTATATCATTGGTCAGGGATAGTTACATGACCTCTCGTAATTGTGAAGGGTCTGGGAAATACAAGATAGGAAGTGGAATATTTGGTGTGCGTTACTACCTCTGATAAAATCTCAATATGCAGAGAAAAATCTGGAAACAAATAAAATATTAACAGTGATTAAATCTGTCTGGTTGAAATAAAGATGACTTTTATTTATTTTCTCATGCTTTTCAGTATTCTTAAAACTTCTAAACTAAGCATATGTATAATAACAAAAGTTCATAATATATTTTATTTTAATAATTAAACAAAGCATAATTGGGTTTCAAAATGAACAAATTTGTTCATCTAAATGTAGAAAGTAGTACAGACTTAAAAGTAGAAATGTCTTCTTAAAGTCTTGGATGTATGTGGTTTCAATATGATTTTGGACAGGGAAAATTCATGTTCAAAGGCATAAAAGTAGAAGTTGATTAAATATTAAACAGTGCCAGGTCCACTTTGGCTTTTATAAAGAACTTACCATGTTTGGTAGAAGAAAAAGGTATAAAAATAGTTGAAATGAAGAGTCCTAAATAATAACCAGTCACAGAAGGACAAATACTGCATGATTCCATTTAGAGTAGTCATATGAGGTATTTAGAGTAGTCATAGAAATAGAAAGTAGAATGGTGGTTGTCAGGGGATTCAGGGAGGGGGAAATGGGGAATTGTTGTTTAATGGATATAGAATTTCAGTTTTTCAAGATGAAAACGTTCTGGAGATTGGTCACACAACAATGTGAATATACTTAATACTGAAATGTACACATAAAAATGGTAAGATGGAAAATTTTATGTTATGTGTTTTATTTTTTAACAATATTTTTAAAGCAGCCACAATAAATGGAACAAAAAGTCAGTGTGTATGAATACTAGGATTATGCTGCATCATTGAAAATACAGGCTAGGTAGGATAGTTCATTAATACCGGGTTCAATCATACTTACTGGAACTGCACTCATAAACTGATTTCATCAGAATGGAAAAAGCAGATGGTATCTGAAAATATCTGGCAATATTTGTGTTAGTTTTCTATTAGTATATAACAAATTATCACAGATTTAGCACCCTAAAACAACATCCATTTATTATCTCATGGTTCTATAGGTCAGAAGTCTGGGGGGATTTGACTGAGTCCACTACCCATGGTCTCAAAAAGCTAAACTCATGGTGTCAACTGAACTGACCTCGTATCTGGAGATTTTGGGGGAGAATTCACTTCCATGCTCATTCAGGTTGTTGGCAGAATACATTTCTGTTCTGCTGTAAGACGAAGGTTCTAGTTTCCTTGCTGACTGTTATCTGGAGGCCTTTCTCAGCTCCTATAGGCTGATTTCCAGTCCTTGCATATGGCTGTTTCCACCTTCAAGCTAGTGGTACATTATACTCCTGCTTCAAATCTCTCTGAATTCTCCTTCTGTTATCAGCCAGAGAAAACTCTTTGCTTTTACAGTGTTCATGTTATTGGATTGGGCCCACTCTGATAATCTTCCCATTTTAAGGTGAACTGATTAATGATCTTAATTTCTTGCCCCCAAATCCACTTTCACATGTAATATATTGTAGCATAATCAAGGGGTGACATTTCATTATATTCAAGGTTGTGAGGTTAAGAAGAGGAAGTCTTGGGGTGGATGGTGGAGGTGGATTTTCCAATTCTGCCTACCTACATAGCCAAGGCAAGAAAAAAGAAAAGGAGGCTGACAAGTAATGCTCAGACTTTGATAAATAATTCTTATGCATTTTCTAACTTAATCATCACTATAGATCTGTTTCTAATATTTGTGGGGGCATTAGATAATCCAATACATCTGATTGACAAATATTTCCTTTTTTTTTTTTTTTTTCTGAAGCACCATTTTTATGTGTGCTTGATCTCAGTCCAGAAAGTTAGGAGTGAATGAAAGATTTTGTTTTTATTTCTTACAAATAAATCTATTGTAATGTTGGCTTTGAGCTTCTTTCATACCACTCTTATGATAAATTCAACCTTAAGCTGTGTACCCAGGGTTTCTTTCAAGTGCCCTGGACTTTGGCCTTAAGTCAATGGACTTCTTATCATTACCTAAGTTCTTTTATACAGGTGTTTCTTCATTTTGAGCCATGCATGTGTCACAAGAATCTTTTGTAGCTAAATCCAGCATTCCTGATACAAAGCAGGGTGATTCTGAGTTCATGCCCCATCATCATGATACTGCCTGAAAGCAGGACTCAGGGTCTCCAACTTTAGGTGCCAAGGAGTGCTTGTCTGACCCCAAACCCAGGGAAATAAAGATTTCTAATTTAAGGGAAATGTCTTTTGTGCAAACACAATCTGCCTCTAATGCCTTTCTCCTTAAACTTTGTTCTTAACTGGTGTGTGTAAATTTTTGGAAAGAAACTCTAGGTAGGCCTACTCCCCAGCATGTCCTAAAATGTATAAATACAGAAATTTTACTTTCTTGGGTCTATACAACCTGAGTAGAAAACAAAAGAAGAAATAATAAATCAATAAAAAACATTATTCTATGTAAATATATATATATATATAAATCATAGCTCAAAAGTCATTGTTTATATTATTAACCCTTGCATTTTTAGACAAGGTTGATAAAAGCTTCTTTATTCACAATTTGCTCACAATTTCTGACATTATTGTGACATCTTATTGTTAGTGATTGTGTGTGAGTGTGAGGAAAGTTGTGAAAAATATTTTCCTTTGTAGTTATTTTCTCAATTTGTGAATTTGCTTATCTAAGATGGCTTTAAGGTAAAAATAATATTGAAACAAAGGGCTGTACATTGAGTCACTACCTTTATAATTTTAACTCTAAAGAAGAATACTGATCATAATTAAACCTTGTGTAAATCATTTGGTATAATAACTTTAATTCTAGAGAATATTTGGTGCTTTTGTGCTGAAGATTTATGCTCCATTCTTCTAGATAAAATTTCTTACCATGTGTTCAGCCTGGCTGAATCCAGTACTTTATGTTGTGTGGTGTCAAACACACACAGATAGAGCAGTAGTCTATGGGATCATTAGCTAGTATTTCTGATTTTTAAAAGAAGTAACAGATGATTTAAATTCCATATATGCATTTATTTTATCATATTTTGATTTTTAAAAAAAATATGCATGGAGGTTGGAATGAGAGGTATAAGACATTTTGGCATTTTTTTCTCAAACAGAAACTCAACTGCTTGACAGTTTTGATTTTGTAAATAAATAAGCATGAGTTAACAAATTTCAATGGCCCTCCTCTTCCATGTAAAAAGAATGCTAAAGGGGGGGATGACTTATTTTTTTATTTGGTTGTAATGTTTTTTTTCTTGTGATGGGAACTTTGAAGATCTCTTAGAAACTTTCAAATATGCAATACAGTATTATTAACTAAAGTCACCAGGCTATACATTATATCCCCATGACTAACTTATTTTATAACTGGAAGTTTGAGCCCTTTGGTCCCTTTTGCTTACCCCTCAACCCCCACCATCACCTCTGACAACCGCCAGTCTGTTCTCTGTATTTATGAGCTTGTTCATCTTTTTTTTCTTTTATGGATTTCACATATAAGTCAGATCATAAGGTATTTGTCCTTGTCTGACTTATTTCACTTAGCATAATGCCCTCAAGGTCCATCCATGTTGTCACAAATGGTGAAATTGGCTGAATAATATTAATATTATACTGCATGTACGTATTTGTGTGTATGTGTGATATATATATTCACAATTTTTTTAACCATTTTTATTGAAGTATAGTTAATTTACAATGTTGTGTTAGTTTCAGGTGTATGTACAGTAAAGTAATTCAGTTTTAAATACTTATATACATATACATATATACTTTTTCAGATTCTTTTCCATTGTACGTTATTACAAGATATTGAATATAGTATCCTGTGCTATATACTAGGTCCTTGTTATCTATTTCATATATGGTAGTAT
Organism: Globicephala melas; assembly: GCF_963455315.2. Lineage (NCBI taxonomy): Eukaryota > Metazoa > Chordata > Mammalia > Artiodactyla > Delphinidae > Globicephala > Globicephala melas. The sequence continues at coordinate 35,941,892 of NC_083317.1, forward strand.
GTATCTGTTAACTCCAAAATCCTAATTTATCTCCCCCTACTGCTATTCCCTTTGGTAATCATAAGTTTGTTTCCTATGTCTGTGAGTCTATTTCTGTTTTGCAAATATGTTCATTTGTATCATTTTTTTAGATTCTACATAAAGTGATATGATATTTGTCTTCTCTGACTTACTTAGCATAGTATAATAATCTCTAGGTCCATCTGTGTTGCTGCAAATGGCATTATTTCATTGTTTTTTATGGCTGAGTAATATTCCATTGCATATATATATATATATACATATATATATATACATATATATATATACACATATATATATATACCACATCTTCTTTATCCATTCGTCTGAAAATGGATATTTAGATTGCTTCAATGTCTTGGCTATTGTAAATAGTGCTACTATGAATATTGGGGTGCGTGTATATTTTCGAATTATAGTTTTCTCTGGATATATGCCCAGGAGTGGGATTGCAACATCATATGGTAGCTCTACTTTTAGTTTTTTTAAGGAACTTCCATACTGTTTTCTATAGTGGCTGCGCCAATTAACATTCCTACCAACAGTGTAAGAGGGATCCTTTATCTCTACACCCTCTACAACATTTATTATTTGTAGATTTTTTAATGAAGGCCATTCTGATTGGTGAGACGTGATACCTCATTGTAGTTTTGATTCGCATTTATCTAACAATTAGCATATATCACAACTTCTTTACCATTCTTCTATCGATGGCAGTTAGGTTGCTTCAATATCTTGTCTACTGTAAACAGTGCTGCATGATTATGGGGGTGTATATACCTTTTTGATTTAGTGGTTTTGTTTTCTTTGGATAAATACCCAGAAATGGAATTGCTGGGTAATTTGATGGCTGTATTTTTAATTTTTTGAGTAACCTCCATACTGTTTTCCATACTGGATGCACCAAAATGCACAGAGTTTCCTTTTCTCTATATCTTTTCCAAGACTTACTAATTTTTGTCATTTTGGCAATAGCCATTCTAACAAGTATGAGATATGATTGTGCTGTGACTTTGATTTGCATTTCCCTGATGATTAATGTTGTTGAGCACTTTTTTAATGTACATGTTGGCCACCTGTGTGTCTTCTTTGAAAAAGTGTCTATTCAGAACTTCTATCCATTTTTTATCAGATTGTTTCTGTTTGTCTTGTTGCTATTGAGTTGTATGAGTTGTTAATATATTTTTGATATTAATCACTTATATATATATATATGATTTGCAAATCTTTTCTCCCATTTGGTAGGTTGCCTTTTCATTTTGTTGATTGTTTTCTTTGCTGTGCAGAAGCTTCTTAGTTAACTCTTTATAGAAATTGAGAAAATATATGGTGATGGCAATTCAACAATGACTTTTTCAATTATGTGATCCAAACTTCTCTAAAAACATTTTATGTTAAAAGACATAAACTTAGAAGATTGAGTAACTTGAAAATTTCTGTTAAAATATAAGGGGGTTAGGTTATATGTTCACAAAATTTCAAAAAGCAAATGAGAAGTATCTTGGGTGTCATTATTTACTTAAATAAACCATCAACTTTTATAAATCAAAGAATAAAAAAAATGAAAAATTCTGAAGACATATCTCTAATATTTGATCTGTTGTTTTGAAAAGTTTGTTTCATTACATAATCAACATCTCCAAATTGTTCTTGCAACTCCTTGGTTACTCCTCAATGCAACCTCTCATTTGTCTTTAAAATTGATTCCTCTATTTTTTTTTAATATGTGTCTTTATTCTCACTTTTCAGAAATAGAACTTCAAAAGGGAGAACATACAAACTTGTATATATGTTTTTGGTTTTTTTTTAAATTTGGATTCTATAAAGTCAAGAATTAAGTTATTTTATGTGCTTTTAATTATTTGTGTATTTATTTAATATATAGAATTCACATTTTCATATGTTTTAAAAGATCATGGTCAATTGAATGCTGATGTGAATTCCTCTCATAATTTAATAAGCAAAATACAATATTGCAAAAGAAGAATGTTACTAAAATATTTTAATATCAAGACATTTTTAATATATTTCTACACTTCTTTATGTTCCTTCAAATTGATTTTTGCCTGCATTCAGTCATTATCATAAAGAGACTTTAGAATATATTTATCTGTATCTCTAAGTTGAAAACACCACTAACAATAAGAAAATTTCAGTAATTTCTATATTTAAATGATACTGTGTTATAAGCAAGTAATGTTATAACATATTTTAAATTACCATATAATGTAACAAACATGCAGAATTTTTCTAAAAATTGATGAATAGCTTAATGCATTATTTTGAATTGAACCCCCATATAACCATCACCCAGGTCAAGAAATAGAATATTGCATTATAATTTAGCTTTTGAGACTAACAACTTTTTTCTATAAAAATAAATGCATTTCAGAACACAGCCTTTATGATAGCTGAGTTTAATTTCTCTTCTAAGCAATCTTTAGAATATTTTAGCTAACATATTCACATGAAAAAATATATAAACTTCAAACAACATGCCTTCACAAGTCCTTGTTTTCCCTGTAGGAAGCCTGAAAACCTGATTTAAGGAATTGTAAAGCTTGTTTTGCTTTGTCTAAGAAAAATACTAAGGCTCTCATGGCAGAGAACATAGTCTTACTAGAGTAACCATTTATATTGTAATGTTAGCAGAAGTACAAACCAATGATACCTCAGATCATTTTTTTTTAATTTTATTGAAGTATGGTTGATTTAAAATGTTGTGTTAATTTCTGCTGTACAGCAAAGTGACTCAGTTATATATATGTATATATATATATATTCTTTTTCATAATCTTTTCTATTATGGTTTATCACAGGGTATTGAATATACACTTCTGTGCTATACAGTAGGACCTTGTCTTTATACATCCTATATATAATAGTTTGCCTCTGCTAACCCCAAACTCCCAGTCCTTCCCTCCTCCACTTTGGCAACCACAATTCTGTTCTCTATATCTGTGAGTCTGTTTTTTTTTCATAGATATGTTGATTTGTCTCATATTTTAGATTCCACATATAAGTGATATCATATGGTATTTGTCTTTCTTTTTCTGATTTACTTCACTTAGTATGATAATCTCTATCTCTATCCATGTTGCTGCAAATGGCATTATTTCATTCTGTTTTATGGCTGAGTAATATTCCTTTGTATATACATACCACATCTTCTTTATCCATTCACCTGTTGATGGACATTTAGGTTGCTTCCATGTCTTGGCTATTGTAAACAGTGCTGCTATGAACATAGGGATATATGTATCTTTTCCAATTACAGTTTTTTCTGGGTATATGCCCAGGAGTGAGGTTGCTGGATCATATGGCAGCTCTATTTTTAGTTTTTTGAGGAACCTCCATACTGTTCTCCATAGTGACTGCACCAATTTACATTCCCACCAACAGTGTAGGATGGTTCCTTTTTCTTCACACCCTCTCCAGCATTTATTATATGTAAACTTTTTAATGATGACCATTCTGATTGGTGTGAGGTGGTACCTCATTGTAGTTTTGATTTTCATTTCTATAATAATTAGCTATGATGAGTATTTTTTCATGTGCCTATTGGCCATCTGTAGATCAGTTTTTAATTGTGGTTAAAAATTATTCACTAATAGCTACTCAAGTACAAAACTAATAAAGAGAAATGGATCCATCCTCCATCCCAAATAATGCAAAACTGTGGAAGAAAATAACGGAAAGGGAAACATAAGAAAACCACATATAAATTACCAAACCCAGGAAATTCTGGGATTAATAATTCTGATGATTTTTACTGTGAATATGTACAAGGGCAAGTGATGGCCACATCTTTGTGACTGTTTTTCAACTGAAAGAGAAATTCTGAAGTTCAAATATAAAGAAACTATATTATAAATTAAAATTGTCCATGCTTTCTCTTTTAACACTTTGCTGCCATTGTTGTTAGACTACCTTGTTTGCTAAGAAAATAATTCCATCAATACCTTCCTTACTTCCTTATATAACATAGTCTTTAGATCAGAATACATAATCCTAGTCTTTCTACGCTCTTGCTCTGAATGTATTTAAGTACCCTTCTATTTTTCTTCAGTGTCTTCTATTCTCTGCCTTTAAATAAAACCTAAGCAAGTCTTTCTCATGATTATCTACTGCTAGATTGTGTCTTTGTTTATTGTTCAAATTGAGTATCTTTGAGTGTTTTTTTTACTCTCCTACTTATACTTTATTATTCTGCCTTACCATTCCCATTAATCTAGTTCTTCATTTTGATTTATCTGCTTTACATTGTCTTCCAGATGATGGCTATCATTCAGTCCTTCATTTTTAACTTCTGACCATTTTTCATGTTGTTAAAGTATTCATAGAAGGCAGAATAGAAGAGGATTAAGGAAAGTAAAGTGAATGAGAAATAAAATGAGGGATTCTTCAGAAATATTGTTGGCTAAATGATTGACATTAATTCCTTTTAATAGTCAGTGGTAAATAACTAATTGAGTCAAGTGTCAAACAAGTGCAAACAACTGTATTAGTTAGAATGGAAATACACATTTTAATTTTAGTTGGAAAAGTCAACTTTGTGAATGAACAAGCGGTGAAAGTGGTGGTTATAGAACATTTACCAAGTGATAGTAAACATGTAGCATGTATTACAGTTTCATCTCTGAAAATCCTATATGCCTTCAATTCATCTTCTCACTAGTGTTAAAACAACCGTTATAGAACAAAACTTAGGTTACTTCAATATAATCTTAATGTAATACAGCTGCTTCCAGGTGGTTGCTTGATCTCACTAGAGAACAGTGCCTATCAGGTAATCAGTAATGGACATTCAACAGTGACTGTAACCAGAAAGTAGCCCTTAATGAATGGATGTCCATGTATTTGACCAGGCTCTGCATTTCTGCCATTTTTAATGAATTTATTGACGAGAATGGGTGGTTAGGGAAAAAGGTAGATTGATGTCCACATAGTAGATTATCTGATCTACCTGGTTCTGTAGATTCTCTTCTGCTGAGGTGCTTTTTGTTAATCATTCACCTAATATTCAACAAATACTTTGGAACACCTCTATATTCACATTTTTTAACATTTTGCTGTCTAACCACATATATCATCCCACCAAACTTCCAATCATTTTCCTTTAAAGTCCCTCATCCAGCCGTACAATTAGCCACTGTCCATGAATAATTATAGATCTGAATTTTCAGGTTAAATGGAAAAACATCTGCCCATGAAGTGGATTTTCCTTCACTACTGCCTTTAAGAGTCACCATGGACTAAGATTGTAATGCTACAGTGGATCTTTTTGTTAGTTTCACCATATTGTTCAGGGCCATTAAGAAATTAGGCTTAAACTAGTTCCTCTTCCATAATTTGTTTATAGTAAATTTCCTTAAAGCAATACATTCAGGTTGAGAAAGAAAAAGCAACATATTAGGAATAAGTGTCATGGACATTAGCACCACTTGTTCAAGTAACTTATTCATAATGTCAGCACCTGCTTAAGCCTGACTTTGTATACACCGCTTCCATTTCATGGAAGTTGTTCTGTATGGCTGCTCTGCATGTCTATCTTTATGGCTTAGTAGGTGAAAGCACACACAGTTTACGATGAGCAACTAAAGTTGTATAGTAACTTGGCAGTTAATGACCACATATTCAATCTACTAACCCTCAATTAGTAGCTAAAAGCTGTTTCTCAAAAATAGACTAATCACCTATAGAAGATGGCATAGTTTTGTTCCAAAATCTTTAAGGCTTATGGAATTGTGAACTACTAGAAAAGGAAGCAGTGATTTGTGGAATCCAATATAAGTTCAGTATGATTCAGCTCTTGCAGACTGTTTGGTTTCCTATTGCTGATGTAACAAGTGACCACAAAGTTAGTGGCTTAAAACAATGCAAATTTGTTTCTTATTGTGTAGATTTACAAGTTAGAAATCAGGTCTTATTGGACAAAAATCATAATGTCAGTAGACCTTTCTAGAGGCTTAAAGGGGAAATCTTCCTTGTATTTTACGGTACTAGAGGTCACCATATTCTTTGGCTTGTGTCCCTTCTCCATCTTCAAAGCCAGAAATGTCTGGTTGAGTCCTCTATCATTTTTTTTTAAAATTCTTCTGCTATATCACATCTCTCACTGAAAAAAATGTTCTCCACTTTAAAGAGCTCATGTGACAAAATTGGGCCCACTTTGGTTAATTCATATATTCCCATCTCAACATCTGTAACACTAATCATATCTGCAGTGTTCCTGCTGCCATGTAAAGTAATATATTCACAGGTCCTAGAGTTTAGGGTGTGGATATTTTTGGATGGCCATTTTTTTTTTTTTTTTTGCCTAACTCAAGAAAGTTTAGAGAGAGAGGGTCAAGATGGCTATGTAATATTTTTCTTATAAACTAGTAATTAATGTTTGAGCTCATTTTCTTTAACTTCTTCCCAGCAAATTGAGACAAGCAGTTGAGAGGTTTCCCATAAAAAAACAATATTTTTCCTACCGCTACAGAGAAATATTGTTTCTAGAATACGTGCTTTGTTTTCATGATTCCTCACTTAACTCCTCTTCTGATTGTCAGACCCAAAGCAAGTCTAGGGAATCTCCACTAGCTGCCCATATGTCTCATTCCTATTGTTGTTAACATGGGATATAGGTGTTGTACTTTAGGATATGAGTTTTAGCTAAAAAAGATGGACTTTGTAGGCTCTTTATGAGATCCAGAGGCACAGCAGTTTCTACCTGTTGCCTCCAAAACACAGTTGCTCAATCTTCATTCCTTTCATAAATGCTTCTATTTTATCATTTAAGATTTGACTGCCACGTTTCTCACTTATAACGAAGTTTTTATTTTTGTTTCTCATACTCTTTGTTGCCCTGATATGATTTATAAATCCAATATGTTGATTTGTACCCCATCTCTACAGTGGCGCTCCATGCTTGCCCTTTGATACTGCAATTGAACTGTCAACATTCTATTTATAGTGATCACAAAACTATACCAAGAAATCTGAGGTTTCATTTAGTTTCAGATGTTAAAAATTACATTCTATCAATGAATATATATGTGTTCATATGGAAGAATCTCCAAGGTATGTTAAAAAGTTTTAAAAAAACATGAAGAACCATATTTAAAGTATGTTTATGTTTAACTAGGTACACACACATGTGTACATGTGTATACATATTGCAGGAGGAATCTAAAAAAAAATCTGTTATCAGCGGTATACTTAGGGGAAACTGCTAGAGGATAAAGAGGAATAGTTTTAGTATTTTTTTCTTTAGTCTCAGAAAAATATAAAAGATAAAAATGATCTTTTGCCCACATGTACATATCACTTCTTTGAAAAAAATATAAAATAAAAAGAAACCTAGTGTCATTATTCCTGGGAGCATTTTAGACATGGATCAGAAGGAAATTGTGTTGGTCGCATTGCCCCTCTCACTCAAAACGCAGAGTTCTCAGCATGTGTAATATAGTTCTGTTAAATCTCTCTGGTTATGGACCTCATTGTAAATCAATTTTCCCTGAAAATTGAAGTAATTCATTTAGCAACCGACTTTCAAATTCTCTCCCTTGATATGAATCAATGTAGGCAGGAAACCCATAAACAGAGGATTTTTTTTTCATGATACCCATATAAAGTTGGGCATATAGGTGTGACAGCCACTAGTGGGTAACACTTGACATAATGAGAAGAGAGAGAAGCCAGAGTATGTTTCATAAATTCTCATTTTATAAGTCTATTTGCAAAAGTTCTAAGCATATGATTTGGGGGCTGTGCTGATTTGAACAGTATCTTAAGAAGCTGCACTTGAAAACAATGTTTCCTATTAAAATCATTGAGCACAGATGTCACATTAGCTTTAACAACTTTTGCCATCTTGGCCCAGAAGAATCACACTTTAATTATTTATAGCAGCTGTTCTCTCTCCTAGTGTCCATTTTCTCAAAAAACAATACATAACAAGAAGAAAAATAATAAAATTACACAAAATGCTCCCCTTTAATATAGCTTAAAGACTGAGAATAGTTTTGCTTAAAAGTAACCATGATATATCAGCATGGGGGTCACAGATTCTTATTTTACTTTTTAGGTTAGAGTCTGATACATTATTTTGTTCTTTTCGAAATTATTATAGCTTTGGCCTTTGGCAGCTCAGTAATTAAAGTAAAACAGGTGTTACTTTAAGCCAGTCACTGAATTATGGACAGGTTTGTTACACAGCAATAGCTAGCTGACAGAATCCATGTTACCATATTCCAGTTGTTCAGAGGGCTGACACCCTAAAGAATTATGTCAGAAAAGCTACTCATTACTTTAGCCAATCTCATAGTTTGTAGCAATAAAAGCATGCCAACTTCATGGCTGAACTTTTGGGAAGGTTTTATTATAATTATTAGAGTTTAAAATACAGTATTTTAGGTAAGTCACTGTGATATTTTTGTCAAGAATACTTTAAGTGTGTGTGGATAAAAGATAGAAAGAGAAAGAGGGGTGGGGGAGTTTCCCCTTATACTCTCTTCCTTGTACAAGCTGCTTTCCAAATTGCTCTGGCCAGAAATATGTTTCCCCTCTGGGTTTTTCATGTTCGTGCTTATTGGGCAGTTCTGCACTGGGCCACCCTTGAATTAGCTAAATGTCCTCTCACCGTCTGTGGCTATGAACTGATTTCATACATACCATTACATAGTCTTGTAAGGACCATATCCTTCAGTCTCTGACAAGTGTCCGGTGCTTCAGGATTTAAAATGAATGTATACAGTCCATCATCATGACTACAGTCTTAGTGTAGGAACAGAGGCATCCTGCCCCTCAATTCCCAAATAGGAGGAAATGTCCTGTGTGAAGAAACAATGCAGTAAAGCTGTCAAAGAATGTATGACATCATTTATGTAAACTGGAAAATATAAGCCATAATTCTTGATTGTGTAACAAGGTAAATATAGAAAGCTTTCAAATATGGAACTTCAAACTTTAAAGAAAACCCTGAGTTCATTGGTATAACTTATTTGAAAAATAACTGTTCATTTATGATATATTTGCTTGATATTGTTTTGTCTCCTCTCCTGTCTTGTTTGTTCATGTAAGTATGTCTGTATTAGTTCAGGCTGCTATAACAAAATACCACAAACTGGGTAGCTTATAAGCAGCAGAAATTTATTTCTCACAGTTCTGGAGGCTGGAAGTCTGAGATCAAGGTGCCAGCATGGTTGAGTGAAGGTACTCTTCCAGGTTGCAGATTTCTCATTGTAACCTCACATGACAGAAGGGGCTAGGGAGCTTTGAGGGTTCTCTTTTATAAGAACACTAATCCCATTCATGAAGACTCCACCCTCATGACCTAACCACCACACAAAGCACCCACCTCCTAACACCATCATATGGGGTGTTAGGGTTCCAACATATGAATTTGGGGGGACAGAAGCATTCAGACAATAGCAATCTCTTTATCATTTGATACTAAAATTACTACTCCATTTTAGTCATTTCCTACTTATCATGCTATTAATGTTTCCATTGCATTGATAACAACAGTTATTCAAAATTATGTTATAATAAACATCTGTGTTATGATGTTTTGTCACAGGATGCCCATGAGTTTCCTAAACATTATGGTATTTGAATGCAGAAGCTGAATTTTTTTATTATTATGAAAAATTAATCAGTATAGTTTTATCCCCAATTTAGATATAGCATATGATACAGTTCAAAGCCAGAATTCTGACCCCTTTTAAATTTGTGAATATAAGTGACTATCAAACAATATCAACCTTCTAAGTACATAAAATATATGGCTGGAGTATACTGTTATAAATGATGAAACACTTGAATTCATATGGAAGGTAATAAATCAAAGTTTAGTTATTGAAATGACTTTAATAGCTCAAGAAATTTCTATTTGCAAAAAACTCTGGTAAAATTCAGAAAGAAAAAAATGCATTTTAAATAGTTGAAAATATGGTATGAATATTGATTTTCCTATGAACTGGCTGATTAATTTGCTTATTTGAAATGAGTTGAAAATATTAAATTCATAGATAATACCAAATAAAATTTTAAATTTCTTATAAGACACTGTTTTCTGTTATAAGACAGGATTAATCAGTTTTACTTGTGAACAAAAAAATAGTTTGAAATCAGAAAATAAAGGAGTATATATCTTTCAGGAATCAATATTATGAGTTAATTTGCATCAATAGTTACAAAGTTTAAACTTAATAGCTGGAAAACAATCCTGTTAGGCAGAATGACCCTCCAATATTGTCCATATCCTAACACTGGAATACAGTTAATCTTTTGACTTACATGGAAAAAGGAAATTTGCAGATGTAGTTAAATTAAGAAATTTGAGATGGAGAGATTATTCTGGGTGACCTGGGTGGGCCCAGTATAATCACAAGTGTCCTTGCAGGTGGAAGAAGAAGGCAGGAGGATCAGAGGCAGGGAAGATGTGACAGGGAAGCAGAGGATGGAGGGATGAAAATAGCTAACTTGGAAGATGGAAGGTGGACATAAGCCAAGGAGTACAGGCAGACTCTAAAGGGTGGAAGAGTCAAGGAAAGGTTTTGTTTTGTTTTGTTTTTTCCCCTCAGAGCATCTAGAAGGAGCACATCATGATGAAACCTTGATTTTGAAGCCCAGTGTGATAATTTCTGACTTCTAAACTCTGATACTATTTGGTAATAAATTAATGTTTAAGCCTCTAAATCTGTGGTAATTTATCACATTGGTGTGGGAAACTTTGCATATGTGAAGGCAATTAAAGAACAGATAACTTGGACATTGTCTAAATTTAAGATGGATCCTTGGTTTTCTTTGATATTTAAAGCAGAACTAAGTCTAATTTCACCATCATTTTAAAAAATTCCCTGAATAGAATCTCTTTTGATTTGTATTAAGGGTGAAGCTGAAACTCATGGAAAATTTGATGTAGCTGCAGTAAAATTTGGGGTGAGACAGGACATTTATGTCCTTTTTTTGGATTTAATTATTTTGTGAGAAAGTAAAAGATTTCTGAAGTAGTATGTCCTTTTATTGTATGTGTTGTTCATGCATTTTAGATTGAGTGGAACATTTTAGAAATATCACTAAGTTCAGAAAGGAATAGTATGAAGAAGATGATGTAGTTAATTTTTTAAAGTGTTAGCCAATACATCATTGTACACTATTAATGATGATAGGTGAGCTTCTGAAGGTTATTTTGAGATTGGAAGTTCTATCAAATGATTACTCAAAATCATAGGCAGTCAAGGATTCAAATGGTTTTATCAAAATTGGTTTCCAAACTTGAAGTTTGTGTTTTTCAAATATCTAGTGTTTCAGAAAGTAATACTTAAAAAAACTGTAACTACTATTACTAAACTAGCATTATTCAATATAGATTATGAGGATGACTAACAGTAGGAGAATGTTTCTACATGTCCCATAGTGTGATAAGAACTGATATGAGTTTTCTGACTCAGTATCCACAATAATTTTATGAGATAAGTATTGTTATTTGTTCCATTTTACAGATGAAGAAAATGAGGCTTAATGTGGATAGATCACTTGTTTAAATTTCCATGGTTAATAAATGGCAATGCTGAGAGATGAACCCCAGAAATAAGATTTTACCACTCATCCTTGTAACCAGTCCAAAATATTGCTTCTTTAGTAGATAGAAGAAATAATCAGTGTATTTATTTTCTGGAGAATATATTTCAAATGTATTTTGGGCACAGTCAATTAATTTGTCAAAAAAATTCTATACATTTCCAATCGAATATTTTAAATTTGGAGGAAAATAATTCTGAAAAGAATTAGGTTAGCAATTTGGATATGGTTTTTCCTAATTTGTCAGAAAAACTGCACAAAATACATGTTTTAGTTAGGATTTACTATTAATTCACTAAATATATGTGTATCACCTACATAATGTTATTATAAAAAAATAAAATCTACAACTAATTTTATTTAGAAAAAGCCACTGATATGAAGTAATGCTTAAAAACTTCAACTATTTAGAGATTCAATATAAGGAGAAATAAGGAAATTTGTCATTGCAAATGATATGACTGATAAGGGGTTACTATCCAAAAATATATAAACAGCTTATACAGCTCAATATCAAAAAAAAACAAACAACCCAATTCAAAAACAGGCAGAATACCTGAATAGACATTTTTCCAAAGAAGACATACAGACGGCCAAGGGGCACATAAAAAATTCTCAACATACCTAATCATCAGAGAAATGCAAATCAAAACCATAATGAGATATTACCTCACACCTGTCAGAATGGCTAGCATGAAAAAGTTTACAAATAACAAATGTTGGTGAGGATGTGAAGAAAAGTAAACTCTACTACACAGTTGGTGGAAATGTAAATTGGTGCAGCCACTGTGGAAAACAGTATGGAGGTTCCTCAAAAACACAAAAATAAATCTACCATATGACCTGGCAGTTCCACGCCTGGGTATATATATCCAAAGAAAATGAAAACACTAATTCAAAAAGATACATGCAAGTCAGTCAGAGGAGGACAAATATCATATGATACCGCTTTTATGTGGAATCTATAAATATTGGTACAAATGAAATTATTTACCAAACAGAAACAGAGTTACAGACATAGAAAACAATCTTATGGTTACTGGGGGGAAAGGGGGAAAGGGATAAATTGAGAGATTGGGATTGACATATACACACTACTACATATAAAATAGATAAATAATAAGGACTACTGTATAGCACAGGGAGCTCTACTCAATACTTTGTAATGACCTATATGAGAAAAGAATCCAAAAAAGCCTGGATATATGTATAACTGATTCACTTTGCTGTACAGCAGAAAGTAACAACATTGTAAATCAACTATACTCCAATAAAATTTAAAAAAAAAGATACATGCACCCCAACGTTCATAGTAGCATTGCTTAAATAGCCAAGATACGGAAGAACCTAAGTGCCCATCAACTGCTGAATAAAGAAGATGTGATATATATATATATATAAATTCCAGTATATAATTTTAGCAGTTTGCTACATAATTGCGAGGTGTGTGTGTGTATGTATGTGTGTGTGTATATATATATATATATATACACATATATATATGTATGTATGTATATATATATTTCTCACTATGGTATATTACTCAGCCATAAGAATGAAACAACATGGATGGACCTAGAGACTTTTATGCTTAGTGAAATAAGCCAGACAGAGAAAGACAAATACTATATGTTATCACTTATTTGTAAAATCTAAAAAATAAAACAAATGAATATAACAAAACAAAAAGAGACTCACAGGTATAGAGAACAGACTCATGGTTACTAGTGGGAAGAGAGAAGAAGGGAAGACACAGAATGAGGGTAGGTGATTGAGAGGTATAAACTAGTATATATAAAATTGATAGGTTACAGGGATGTATTATACAACACAGAGAAATATAGCCATTACTTTGTGGTGACTTTAAATGAAATACAATCTACAAAAATGTTGAATTGCTATGTTGTATACCTGAAACAAATATGATGTTATAAATCAACTATATTTCAATTTAAAAAAATTGTTGGTGTTACAGGTTCTATACAAAGTAAAACTTTGTGTAAAAACTATTTTGTCTTGTATTGATTATTTTAGCAATATATTTTTCTTAATCACAATCTCATAATGCTCACCTAATCTAAAAATATTAGAACTTCATTAGTTTATCTGATGATTGCAGACATTTCAGAAAGATTATTCTCAAATTTGCATAGCTAGACATGTTCTTGTGCGATCATATAGAGGAATGGACACAGAGTTATCAGGCACTAGTGTCTATAAATCACTAATGGAATAAAGGCTGATGAAACCTGAAAGATCCAATGGAATTTTAGCATAGTTTTCTACATCACTATGAGATATTTAATACCTCATTAAAACAGTCTCACATATAAACAATTCACAGTTTTGTGGGTGTGCTTTTATTTTTCAAACGTTTACTTATCATGGCTTGCTTTATTTTAGTGAAAATATAATTAAAATATAATATAATAAGAAAATTATTGTTTCACTAATAAAATGAATAATAAATAACATATTTAAAATTATTCACATGGCATTTGCTATAAAGCCTTTCATTGGTAACTTAAGTTTAATATCTACAAGGATATAACCCTATACATGACATACTAACTTGTACAAATTCCCTCACTCTGAAGAATCTGTAGCAGGTTCAGGCATATATGGATATAATTTTATCCTGCATCTGTATTAAGTTTTTTGTTTAAAAATTGTGGCATCATAAATCAGGTTATTTTTTTCACTAGTAACCAGTGGGGTTATTAGTGGCAATTTTGATCTTATAGTCCTTTCCTAGTCTCTGCCTTTTATTTGAGTTACTTCCTATAGTTAGTATTTCTAGTCTTCAGTACTTTTTAACTGTTTTAATTTCTCTCTCTCCCCTTCCCTTCTTCTTTCCTCACTCCTTCCTTCCCTCTCTCCCTCCCTTCTTTCCTTTTTCCTTGTATCTTCTTTTTTTTCTTTTTAGTCTGCCATTCTCCCTTCCCCTCCTCCTCCCCATTCTTTCCTCTCTCCACCTTTCTTTTTTTTGCATATTGCAAACATATTAGAGTTATGGCTTATATCAGAAAGTCTTCATTTGTGCATTACATCAGATTTTTATGATTTTAACAATGTACTAAGTTTAAAAACATTGTTTTTGATACGAGAGTATTCAGCTCCATGTAGAATGAATAATAGTAACTTCATGTTTCTCTCGTAATTTCCCCCTTTATATTACATTTCAGATTAACCTTTGTTCTCAAGTGGTTTCTGGAAGATATTTCACTGATAATAAGGCTACTATCACTCAAAGTGTGTGAGGAAAGAAAAGCAATGACAAGATTACCCTGATACCTTAAGATTCTGGAGGGAAATTAAATTTCTCTATGATATTCTTTGCTACTGGTTGCTGATAGTGCTAGCTATGGTTCCCTATAAAGTCCTGTTTTCCACTATTATAAGGTTTCAATAGAAACTGCAGTTCTTGTAAAATTGTACTTTTATCTCCCCAGATTTATAGTAATTTAAATTTTAGCTTTCCTTTTTTTTTTTTTTTTTTTTGCGGTACGCGGGCCTCTCGCTGTTGTGGCTTCTCCCGTCGCGGAGCACAGGTTCCGGACGCGCAGGCTCAGAGGCAATGGCTCACGGGCCTAGCCGCTCCGCGACATGTGGGATCCTCACAGGCCGGGGCACAGAACCCGTGTCCCCTGCATCGGCAGGTGGACTCTCAACCACTGCGCCACCAGGGAAGCCCAGTTTTCATTCTTATAAAGGGTTTATAAACTTAGTCAAGGACAAAGCCAGTTTTAAACAAGTAATTGCTGGGCTCCATAGTGTGCAAAAATGCTTCTTGTTTATTAGTAAAATGAAAAGATTGTGTGTATACCTGTTTATATTTCATATGTAGCAGCCTTTTTTCACTAGCTTCCCTTTTTTGGAGCTCATTGACAATTTTCACTAAGCTGGTTCTCTGGGCATCATGCCCAGCTTGGATTAATGTTTGTTTATTATAATTTACATTATCTAGGATAGTGTTTTTAGCTGGTGCCTTAGAAATGATTATAATTAAGTAGCAACGAATACATTTATTAAGCATATAAGTACATTAGGTCATCAAAGATGTTTTTCACCAATCAGTACAAATAATAGGTTTATATATAAAGTATTTTGTGATTTTGTAACCTGGTAACCTTTTTGTCTTTAAGCCATTTTAGACTGTTCCATGTCTAGGTGAATTAAATTTCTCTTTCTCTTCCTTTTATTCCAAGAGCAACCATGTATTAATATCCCTTATTCCACACCTTTAAATGACAAAGGAGACTATGGGCTTTAAGTGACATGTACCTCAGATAAAAGGTGATTCGATGAGTGTAAGCTAAAATGAGATGACTTAAATACCATATTAGTAAGAATTTTTTCAATGAAACAGAAAAGACTCTAGGTGTTCTAGAAGGAAGGGATATAGTATAGGGAATTAAAAGCTAACACATCATATACTGAGTAGAGAGAGAAAAGATCAGGAAGAAGAACTCCTGATTTTCAGAAAATCAGGAAAAATGGAGAAGGAAATTGCAACAAAATTTTTATGTATGAATCAAATGAAAATGGTAAATTTGTAAATTATACTTCTCACCATCAAGAGTATATCTATTTCCTAGATATTGCTGCTTAAGAGTTAAAGCAGCCATAACTGGAAGAACTGTAATCTAGAGCTGTAGTGCTATTGTACTTCAAAAAAAGAAAACAATGAATACAGGCAGCCACTTCTGGGATGACATCTTAATTTTAAATTTGAACAAGGTATCTAGAACTACAAAATAAAATGACAGACAATCATCAGAGATATGACATTGATGAGTAAATTACTTACGTTAGAAGAAACTGTTAATAAAGCAATATAAGTAAGGACTTTAATAATTTGTATACTAAAGTAAAAAGAGAAGCCAGGTGGCTAGAGAAAAATTACTCTGGCTTGAGTGAAAAGCATGGAAAAGTAAAGTGATTGCAGATAAGACAAGAAATATAAAGAAAATAGAAATTTATAGCTACAGGGATATTTTGGTTTTAATTTAATTTTTATTTAATATTGGAGTATAGTTGATTTACAATTTTGTGTTAGTTTCAGGTGTACAGCAAAGTGATTAAGTTATGAATATACATATATCCATTCTTTTTCAGATTCTATTCCCATAAAGTTTATTACAGAATATTGAGTAGAGTTCCCTGTGCTATACAGTAGATATTTGTTGATTATCTATTTTATATATAGTAGTGTGTATATGTTAACCTCAAGCTCCCAATTTATACCTCCCTCCGCCTTTCTCCTTTGGGAACCATAAGCTTGTTTTTGAAGTCTGTGAGTCTATTTCTGTTTTGTAAATAAGTTCTTTTGTATCATTGTTTTAGTTTCCACAAATAAGTGATATCATATATTTGTTTTTGTCTGTCTGACGTATTTCACTTAGTATGATAAACTCTAGATCCATCCATGTTGCTGAAAATGTCATTTGTTCTTTCTTATGGCTGAGTTTATTTTTGTTTTTATTTTCATTACTCTAGGAGGTGAGTCCAAAGAGTGTTCTGCCTATGTTTGTATCTAAGAGTTTTATAGTATATGGCCTTACATTTAGGTCTTTAATCCATTTTGAGTTTATTTCTGTATATGGTGTTAGAGAATGTTCTAATTTTATTCTTTTACATGTAGCTGTCCAGTTTTCCCAGCACCACTTATTAAAGAGACTGTCTTTTCTCTATTGTATATACTTGCCTCCTTGTCATAGATTAGTTGACTATAGATGTGTGGGTTTATTTCTGGACTTTCTATCCTGTTCCATTGATCTATCTTTCTGTTTTTGTGCCAGTACCGTACTGTTTTGGTTACTGTAGATTTTAGTATAGTCTGAAGTCAGGGAGCCTGAGCCCTCCAGCTCCATTTTTCTTTCTCAGGATTGCTTTAGCTATTGGATCTTTTGTCTTTCCATACAAAGTTAAAAAATATTTGTTCTAGTTCTGTGAAAAATGTCATTGGTAATTTGATAGGGATTGCATTGAATCTGTAGATTGCCTTAGGTAGTATAGTCATTTTGACAATATTGATTCTTCCAATCCAAGAACATAGTATATATTTCCATCTGTTTGTGTCATCTTTGATTTCTTTCATCAGTATCTTATAGTTTTCTGAGTACAGGTCTTTCGCTTCCTTTAGTAGATTTATTCTTTTTGATATGATGGTAAATGGGATTGTTTCCTTAATTTCTCTTTCTGACCTTTCATTGTTAGTGTATAGAAATGCAAGAGATTTCTGTGTATTAATGTTGTATCCTGCCTCTTTACCAGATTCACTGATGAGCTCTAGTAGCGTTCTGGTAGCATCTTTAGGATTTTCTATGTATAGAATCATGTCATCTGCAAACAGTGACAGTTTTACTTCTTTTCCAGTTTGGATTTTTTTAAAAATCGGCTTTGTTTTAAAAGTGGTATACAATAAAAGTAGGCAAGAGGAAAAGTACAAAAATGATATGTATTAACAGGCAGTATTTTAGAAATTTCCCCAGAACATGTTATTTTCCTTTGAAAATCCTCAATATTGAAAAACTATTTTTTAAAAAAAGCATTCAATAGTCACGTTTCTATAATCATTTTTGTAATAGTCTATCAAACATGCAAAATTGTGTATATATTCTATGAGCTATGTAAGTATGTTAATATATGTGTAAATTAAATTGAATGACTATTACCCAGTTCCTCTATTTACTTGGTCATACTTTGTACATTTGATGTATCTGGCTTAAAAACTGTATATAAATTTCTAGTTAGGGCTTTATGTCACATTTCTTTTGCCTTTTTAAAATTCTAGTATATATTAATGTCTGCTATTAATTTCAAGTGCCTATTTATTTTCTATTTTCTGGTTACTTTAGCATCCATGAAGGTAAAGCTTACAATCATCCACTTTCATTTTATTGAACCTCGCTTCTTCAATCATCTTTCCATCTTACCTTAGTCATTACCTCTTATGGTCATCCTCAAACCTGTGTTTATACCAACAGCAGCACTCTCAAAAATCTATCTCAGGTCCTCCAATCTCTAATGATCATATTCTAGTTTTTTCTAACTCACATCCTTCAGTGCCTCAACTCCATTAATACTTATACTTTACCAAGACTTAAAATTCAGTGATTCTACCACTTTATCCTTCTTTCTCTCCCCTTTTACATCTCTTGTTTTATAGCCAACCTATTATAATATCTCCCATACATATATTTTCAGCTCTTTTGACTATTTTGTTTTCCTGGAAATTTAGCCTTTGGTAAACTCTGAACCTTGTCTATTCCATATCTGTACCTCTGCAGCTGAATGTAACTAGGGAAAGTCAGACCTGCTGAGTAGCCTCCCTTTAAATTCATGACCAGTACCCTTAGGCATGTTCTTATTTATTTAGCAGGATATCATGGTTATATTTAGACTAACTCTGAAACCTGTGAAATTTCAGATGTATTTTCCTGTTTTTTCTCCATCCTTGTACCTTGTTTCCTCATGAATACAATAATTTTCTCTGTACCCTTGAACAGTTACAGATGATTCTAATATTATTTGTAAACAAGATAGAACTGTTTCTTCCTTTCAGGTGCTTTGCTTCACACAATATACTATTCAAGCTCCCACATACTATGTACACATAAAAAGATTAGGTGATATTTACCTTCCTTCCTCTGTTTCCCTCCTTTATTGTTTGCTCAATGAGGTTCCTGAAAGGTTTCCTGTAACCCTCCTTCCTCACCTCCTAAATTTTGCCAAGTCAGTTATGCAGTTATTATCATTTTATTTTTACTATGTCCCTTCTATTTATATAATTCTGACATATCTTTAAATTCACCTATATCTATATCTGTATCTATCTATCTTTCAGCTGTAGAGCTAGAGATATACAAATGTATGTATATCAAGATTCATTTATCTCCATGCTTTGTTCTTCATTTCTTTTGAGGTCATTTGTTGTTTTATTAGCTATTTCAGAAATGTATGCCTCAGTTCAGGTACTTGGGTGACAGAAAAATCTGAATTTTTGTCTATGATGGTTTTCTTTATTTCTTTCTAACAGAATAACTATAACTTAGCTAGTCTTATAATTTTTAGAGTGAGTTACTGTATCTTAGAATACAGAAGTCATTTCCTTCAATTTCACCTCCCAATGTTGTGGGTGGAAGTCTAATGATAAAAGAAACATTTTACTTTGCAGAAATTTTCTACTTTCTCTCTAGAAACATATGATTTACTCTTTATGCTTAGAGTTCATAAAACTTTAACAGAAATGCCCAGGTATATCTTTTCTTATTAATCTATCTTGAAACTTACTGAGCCCTTTCAATGCATACTCAGGTCTTTCCTCAGATCAATACAATATTCTTATATTTGTTTAGTTTTTCTTCCTCTCATAATTGTGTCTGTCTGTTCTCCTGGAAAACCGTAAGGTTTTATATGAGTGATTTTTTTCTGGTTTCTTTTCTTTTTCCACATTGACTTAAAGACATGGCATCAGGATGAACTTCTATAAGAAAATTCTAATTTTACAAGTGACAACATGTACCATCTCTAAGGGCTCTCCCTGAGCGGAAAAGAGTATGACAATCTGAAAGATTTGCCAGTTGCACTGGTGAGTTCTGACATTGCTGCTTTTGTTGATTCTCAGCAGTGGGTGACTGTCCCAGATTGTCAGATGTTGTGCTTCAGTGAGCACTTACAGTGAGCTGAATGGCTGATACTCTCAGGTGATCCCAAACAAGTTACACTCTATAGCATTTCTTTTTTCTTGCTGATGTCCAGACCAGTCCACCTATTCACATCCAAAACATATATTATTAGAAAGAAATAGTCACTATACTTTTGTAAATTTATTTATTTATTTATTTATAGCTGCATTGGGTCTTCATTCCTGTGCAAGAGCTTTCTCTATTTGCGGCGAGCGGGGACTACTCTTTGTTGAGGTGTGCGGGCTTCTCACTGCAGTGGTTTCTCTTGTTGCGGTGCATGAGGTGCAGTAGTTGTGGCTTACGGGCTCTATAGTGCAGGCTCAGTAACTGTGGCGCTCAGGCTTAGTGGCTCTGTGGTATGTGGGATCTTCCCGGACCAGGGCTCGAACCTGTGTTCCCTGAATTGGCAGGTGGATTCTTAACCACTGTGCCACCAGGGAAGAACCACTATACTTTTGGAATATGGATAGACTCAAGGATTTATTGCTGACCAGTTGATAGATTAATTAATAGGGATTTTTGTAAATTTGACATTTTAAAAATGCCTATTGCATATAGAGTATCAAAATAAATCATGACATTACTAAAATATTAAACTATGCCAAGAAGCTATTCCTTTAAACAAATTCCAACCTAATAATATAGGTGTTTGTTTTGATAACACTGACATACTTTTAATGTTGAGGAAACTTGTACATAGGTGTACAATATATCAAAGGGTCTAAACAATGAGAATAATATAAAACCTGCCACTGCACATGAATGTATCAGATGTATAGAAACATATTTCTGATCTCAGAAAAATCCATCAAATCTGTGTAGTACCCACATTTGTATTTTTTTCAGGGCCTCTTTATAATAAGAAGTGAAAGTAATGGAAAATCATTAGTGACTATTTTAAAATGCTTTTTAAAATTTGGTAACAAATAATCATTAGGTAAATTTTCCAAAATGAAAAATACTCAAATGTCTCTTTTTCGTTCCATGGAATACAATATTTAAGAAATAAATTTAAGAAGTTGTGGGCCATGTGTTTTCAAAGAGTATCAAACTATTCTTTCAAGAAAAGACTTTCCCTACTCCATCATTAATGAACAAAGAATGTCAATGATGTTATCATAGCTTATCTTATTAAATACTACCGAAGAATTTTTCATAAAATATTTCACTTAATGTGGAAAGACATATTATGAAAGACACTGTATAGAACAAATAAAAAGGGGAACTAATTTCTATTTTAGCAGTATTAGAACTATGAACAAATTTGATGTTTTCAAAGTAATTTTCCCTTTTTTTAAACATCTTTATTGGAGTATAACTGCTTTAGTGTTGTGTTAGTTTCTGCTGTATAACAAAGTAAATCAGCTATATGTATATTTTGCCTTTTAATAAAGTAAAATATAAGCTATTTTGTAGAAAACTATTGTGGATATCACAATAACTTTAGGGAGGTTAATATCTAAAGACACACAATGTTGGCAATATCAAAATATGTTTCACAAACTCTTAACAATAGTTTATACCTAACCTGACTACGGACTGAAAAGCTAAATCTAAAATGTTTTATTAATTACATATAATTAAACTCATAATTATTTCAATTTAGATTCAGACTGATAATCCATCTGGTTTAATTATACATTTAGCTGATATTCATTCCATTTTACATATTCTTTGTATATATACTGGAGCACATAAGACATTGGTGAGGGTGCTAATATTTTAACATTGAGGAAATGTCCTTATTCACATACGGGCAGCTGAATTTTTTTAATATGAAGAATTGTTCTAATTTGGTCCCAATAACACCTGATAAACCTTGATATAGTTTTCCCTATCACCTGTATTGGCTTTCTGCATCAATATTTTAAAGTGCACAAACTATTGCCTATAGCAAATATATTGAGTTCACTTGTAGTAGCACAAATCTTTTCATAAACATAATGGTAAAACAAAAGAAACTGAAAGTTTAAAGCATATTAAAATTTCTTTTAGGTCTCTGAATTAATATACTTTAGAGAAATATTTGACCTTCATTAAAACCTTCATTGCTTCTCATAGATGTTTATATAGTTTCATTCACATATAATGCAAAAACGTAACAGCAACCAGACTTCATTCATATTATGCTTTTTAGTTTTTAAAATCTGCTTACATGTAGCATATGATTTTATCAGAAGATCCTATTTATTGAGCAATAACTTGAAATAAGCAAACTACAGAGTTTTTTTTTGTAGTTTGGAGGAAATATGAGGTTTCATAAGAACTCTCTTATTGTCTAATAGTTGTTATGAACATTTCCCTTTGAAACTTTTATATCTAAGATTATTGGCATTCACTTGTAGGTGTGTGTCTGCGTCTGTGCATGTGTTTAGGTATTTCAAAAGTTAATGGAGAAATTCTTGCTTATAACACCTGTCAAGAACTCTCACATAAGGCAGCTTCTGTTTTTTAGCCCAAGAAATGTATAAAGTGCTTTCTGTTTGAGGAAAACCTTACTTTTCTTCAAAGCAACACTTTTGCCTAAGACCTCATAGAATCACTTGGAAAGATTCTGAAACCACAGATTCCTTGATCATACCCTTAAGATTCTGATTCAGCAGTTTTGCAGTGGGCTTTAGAATTTACATTTGCAATAAACCAGAATTAATTCTGTTGCCGCTTGCTGAGGAACACACCTGGAGATAGCCAGAGTATAATTCCATTGCCTTAATTTTTCGATTTTATACCCATATGTATTTCTCTATTTTGCTAATGCCTTAAATTCTAGTTATATGACCAGGGCTTATTTATTATTCTTATAAAAGTTATAAACTAGAGCCTAGAGTTCTCTGAACTCTTAGTAACTATGTCTTCCCTCAAGAGGCATTGACTTTTCTTGCCCAGATTTTAAAAACTTTCTTCCCCTCATGATAAGTAAGCTCATGGCTCCTTAAGAAAATGTTATTCTTTCTTTTCCATAAGTCAATTTTTATACCTATGGATCCTCATTGTCTTTCAGAGAATCATCACCCCCTCGCCTTCTGCCCATATCATATCTACAAGATAAAAGTATTTCATTGAAATGCTATGCTGTTTGCCTCATGTAATGAGTATGATCACACAATGAGGTAGAATGCTTAGATTCAACTCCTAGCTCTGCTGCTTATAAACTCGGTGACCTTGACCAATTAACTTTTATGACTTGTGTTTAGAATCATTCACTCTAAAATGGTCATGGAAATAATAATATCCATCTCATGTTTTAAACAATATATGCTATATGGAAAGTGTTATATAAGCTTTTGTTATCATTTTTAAAATCTACTTTTATCCCAATTTACGCAACAAAATCTTGACACGAGAACTAGTTAATGGTTTAACAGTTCTAGTCTCCATCTAGTAAGCTATTTTTTTAAACATCTTTGTTGGAGTATAATTGCTTCACAATGTTGTGTTAGTTTCTGCTATATAACAGAGTAAATCAGCTACACATATACATATATCCCCATATCCCCTCCCTGTTACGCCTCCCTCCCATCCTCCTTATTCCCACCCTTCTAGGTGGTCACAAAGAACTGAGCTGCTCTCCCTGTGCTATGTGGCTGTTTCCCACTAGCTATCTATTCTACATTTGGTAGTGTATATATGTCCCTGCCACTCTCTCACTTCGTCCCAGTTTACACTTCCCCCTCCCCATGTCCTCAAGTCCATTCTCTACATCTGCATCTTTATTCCTATCCTGGCCCTAGGTTCATCAGAACCATTTTTTTTTTTTTTTAGATTCCATATATATGTGTTAGCATATGGTATTTGTTTGTTTCTTTCTTTCTGAATTACTTCACTCTGAGTGAAGTAGGATTCTATTTGAAAAAAATCCTTTAATTTAGGGCTCTATAAGACAGCAAAAGAGTATTGTTGGCTTTTTAAGATCCCCATTATATGAAACATAGTAGGTAGATAACATACCCTTAATTGCAACCAATCCTGTAATATAGTGAATAATTTATGATATCAATTTGCAATTATTTTAGCTAAGAATTCAATGATTTGTTGACTAGTATGACTAAGAGAAGAGCTGTGGTCCTCATAATGCATAGTCTTTGCTCATATTCAAAGCAATATGGACTGTGCATGATTATAATTCTCTTTGAGAAGAAAGAGACTTCTGTGTCTTAGCATCCACAATGGCAACATATCTCTACTTTGAAATATGTGGCTGCCACATTACTTTGGGGAACACTATTTATTATTACCCCAAAGAAGAATGTGTATGTGATTTCTATTCCTTTACTTAATGCATTATATCATGTAGATGATGTTGCTGTAAATACATTATTCTTTGAAAAAATCATCTTGAGATGTAGATGTAATTTATCCAAGTAATGCTTAGAGATATTAGAAATTGGTTAATATCAATTTATTAATATTAAATCTTATATATGCTAAATTAAGTGCTTAAACCCATAAGACAACTACAATATACTTAGAAGGGATCCAAAATTTTGGAATTATACCTTCATTTCTAATGTTGTAGCCCTAAGTATAGGATCCATGAAGATGAAGCCCTTCTCTGATGGTCAGGAGCTGAGGGAGATGTGCTATAAATAATCTGATCTCAAGTCACATGCTAATTAATTTTAAAGATTAAATTTATGTTATAGCCACCCTGTTTGGATGAGAGGGGTTATCTCTACTACTCCATATTTATCAAATAAATAAGGATACTCAAACAGCACTGGCAAATTGGAGCTTTTAGTAGTACCCCTTCTATAAGTGACAATCACCCTGTAAGAAAGAAAGCTTGACTGTAATAGTGATTGTAGTGCACCCAAAGTTTAGAGAAATCATAGATACATATTCCATAACATCACACAATATAACGTGATTCATTTCTTTTTAGAAGTTTTTTTTTAATAAAAAAAAAAAAAACCACTTTATGCAGATAATACTTTAGGAAGAATTAAAACATACCAGGGCTTCCCTGGTGGTGCAGTAGTTGAGAGTCTGCCTGCCGATGCAGGGGAAGCGGGTTCGTGCCCCAGTCTGAGAAGATCCCACATGCCGCGGAGCAGCTGGGCCCGTGAGCCATGGCCGCTGAGCCTGCGCGTCCGGAGCCCGTGCTCTCTAACGGAAGAGGCCACGACAGGGAGAGACCCGTGTACCGCAAAAAACAAAACAAAACAAAACAAAGAAACATACAGTATATAAATTAATCAAGCTCATCTAGAATCTTTTTGAAAATGCATACTGTCCCACTGTATATCACACTTTACTTACTCTGCCTTCCTTTTTAATGAAAACTACCACGTATTTGTTTATTTGGTCAATAGTCTAATGTAGGAACGTTTCTCATGTCTATTAAAGAACCACATTCTCATAATTTGTAATAAAGTGACAACTATCAATTATCCTTTGTAACCATATTATTTATTTTTCTGTGGCTCTGTTGTACTTTAATATCTGGTTATCAGGTATGTTAATTATACCTTCACTTTAGTACACATGGTAAATATTAGATGTTTTCCTGTACATAATGCCATGGTCTACAAGGTAATTTTGTTTGCTGAGTGAGTTGATACAATCATTCTACATGCTTTCTTTCATATCCTCCAAAAGGAGCAATGTTAATATAAATTGCTAAAACAAAGACACTTCTTTCCAAAATTTTATAAATCATAATGAAAAATGAGAAAATAAAAATAAAGTTTTAGAGCAGCACACACATTCAGTGGATATGGATTATCTTTGTTAAAAAAAAAAAAAAAAAAAAAAAAAACGGGCTTCCCTGGTGGTACAGTGGTTGAGAGTCTGCCTGCCAATGCAGGGGACACGGGTTCGTGACCCGGTCCAGGAAGTTCCCACATGCCACGGAGGGCCTGGGCCCATGAGCCATGGCCACTGAGCCTGTGCGTCCGGAGCCAGTGCTCCGCAACGGGAGAGGCCACAACAATGAGAGGCCCGCGTAACGCAAAAAACAAACAAAAAAAACAAGTACACATCAATGAAGTAAGATACATTTCAGCCTAACAAGAACGTGTGTTTGATAAGAATACCTTCTAAAGCATTGTTTTAAAACCTCAGAAACTAATATTCAAAACATCCTCATAAAATCTTAAATAAGTGCAGACAATGAAATAAGATACATATCATGTAGTACAGCTATATATTTTGCAAAAAAACCCAGATTCTTGAAGCCCTTTTGATTTGTAATAATTTTCTGCATTTCTTATATATATAATGTTGATTCACATAATATTTTACGATATTTCTTTTGGTTTGGGAAATGGTTGGAGCATTTTCTTTGAAACAATGTTACTTCTTCCTAATTGTTTCAGATTTGGGAATGTAAATTTATATTTGTTATACAATAGGTAAGCATTAAGTTATGTCTATATATTTATCATTTTCTTTGGGGTATTATGGAAATCCATATCTGAATTTCACTCTAATAGCTCAGTTTATCTTTGATGTAAGTTACTGACAGAGAGAGAAGAGGAGAGGGAGAAGTAAAGTGAGGCAAGACAAGGTGAAGAGAAAGGCTACTCTGTTTTCTAAGTGAAGAATAGACTATGTGGTGGCTAACAGCAGATGCAACACTAAGAAAAAAAACTGCATTACCTTCTGGTTACAGTAATTACAAAGGAATGGAAAATTAATACCTGAACATCAGTCAATAAAGGAAAGACAATCTTGTGATTATTTAAATAGACGTAACGGTAGACAGACATTACCACACAATGCTTAATACTGTAAGATTAATGTTATTAAAAATAAAGGTAAACTATAATGGTTAAGCACAGCCCTTTAAAAAAGAGTAGACTTCTAATTTTTTATGAATATTTTGGTTAACAATTGCTTTCAGGCTGGTTGTGCTGTGGCAGGAGGAAACTGATGTTAGCCTAGGCAGAGCTGTCATTTGGTGAGACTGTTATTATTTACTAGTTTCAGAAGGTGGTTAACAGGAATGAGTCCACTGTTGATTTGTTTGCCTTCAAAATTTCGAGCCTGGCATTGATTGGTTGGCTTTTAGATTCATGTGTAGTGAAGTAAGTTTGTCATTGATCAATTAACTTTAGGGAAGTTTTATTTGATGCACAGAGTAAAACTGATTTTAGCATTATTTCTCTGGCTATAAAACAAAAGTGTTTTTCTAGAAATATGATAATATACAAAATGCATTTACAAAAGAATAAAAACTCTGGCAAATAAGGAATAGAAGAAACTTCTGGATATGATGATAATATTTACAGAGGATATCAGGTTAACAACATACTTAGCAGTGAAATATTAGTAGTATTTGCCATAAAATAGGAATGAGACAATGATGACTGCCAGAGTTGCTTCTAGTCAATATTGTACTTTATGTCCAAGCTAGTGTAATAAATCAAGAAAAAATATATATGTTTATACACACACATATAAATGTGTGTGTAAGTATATACAGCACACACTTTAAATGGATATGGATTTTGTCAAAAAAAGCGAGCACATGTCAATGAAGATATATTTTACCCTAACAAGAATATATTTATAAAGTTGTATTTAAAACCACCACCAAGGGGGGTATAGTTCAGGGCTAGAGCACTTGACTGCAAAACCACCACAACGAACTGGATACAATTGACATCTACAGACTACTTCATCCAACCAGCAGAATACACATTTTTTTTGAAGTTCATGAAGAACATTCAACAAAACAGACCATGTTCTCTGGTCCACAAAATATACCATAACAAATTTAGAAGAATATAAATAATACAATATCTGCTCTCAGGTCACCATGGAATTAATTAAAGCATAAACCAGTAACAAAAGAGTAACTGGAAAATCCCGAAATACATGGAGATTAAAAACATATTTTTAAATAACACATGGATCAAAGAAGAAATCTCAAAATAAAATATTTTAAACTAAATGAAAACATAATTTATCAAAATTTGTGAGATGCTGCAGAAGCAATTCTTACAGGGAAAATTATAGATTGAATGTATGTGTTAGAAAAGAAGAAATACCTAAAAATATCTAAATTTACATCATAGAAAACTAGAAAAACAAGAGTAACTCCAAATTGAAGATAAAAAAGAAATAACAAGAATTAGAGTAGTCAATGAAATTGAAAATAAATAGGAAATAAATACAGGAATTCAACCTGAATAAATGCAGCTTCTTTAAAAAGATCAATAAAATCAATAAACCTCTAGCCAGGATAACAAAAAAAGAGAGTATATAATTACCAAAAATGTCAGAAAACAGAGAGGATACATCAACATAGATTATTTGGCCATTTAAGAATAATAAGGGAGTGGTTAAGAATCCGCTTGCCAATGCAGGGGACACAGGTTCGAGACTTGGTCTGGGAACATCCCACATGCCACGGAGCAACTAAGCCTGTGTGCACAACTACTGAGCCTGCACACATAGACCCCATGCTCCACAACAAGAAAAGCCATCACAATGAGAAGCCCACGCACCACAATGAAGAGTAGACCCCGCTCACCACAACTAGAGAAAGCCTGCGCACAGCAAAGACCCAATGCAGCCAAAAATAAATAAATACATACATTTATTAATAATAATAATAATTTATAACCTTCTAAAACAGAAAGCACCAGGTCCATATATGTTCACTGGTAAATTCTACCAAACATTTAAGAAATAAATTATACGAAGTCTCCCCAATCTTTTTCTGAAGAAAGTAGAGAGATACTTTCTCTTTCTATGAGGCGAGTATTATCCTAATATCAAAATCATAAAAAGACATTAACAGAAAACTATACACCAAAATCTCTCATGAACATAGATGTAAAATTTCTCAAAAATTAGTAAATGAAATCCAACAATGAACAAAAAGAACTATAAACCATAAACAAGAGAGATTTATATTAGATGTGCAGGGCTTGGACAACATTTGAACATTAATTAACCTATGACATCAACAGGCTAAAAAAGAAAAAGTACATGATCATATCACTAGAAGCAGAGAAAATATTTGACAAAATCCAACACCCAGTCATGATAGAAACTCTCAGTAAACTATGAATAGAAAGGAACTCCCTTAGCTTATAAAGAATAGCTATATAAAAAACCTACAGCTGACATCATACTTAATGTTGAGAAACTCATCCCTTCTTTTCAACATTGTATTGGAAGTGCTTGTAAAGCAATAAGGAAGAAAAGGAAATTAAAGGTATAAAGATTAGAAAGAAAGGCATAAAACTGTCTTCATTTACATATGACATGAATTTCTATGTAGAAAATCTTAATCAACAACAATAAAAAATACTCCCAGTACTAATAAATTATAGCAAGGTTGCAGGATACGAGGTTAATGTACAAAAGTCAATTGATTTCCTATATACCAGAAATAAACTAGTGAAATTTGAAAGTTAAAACAATACTATTTACATTAGCACCTACAAAAATTAAATACTTAGGCATATCTGACAAAAAAATGTATAAGGTTGTTATAAAGAAAACTACAAAACTCTGATGAATGAAATCAAAGAACTAAATAAATGGAGAGATATTCCATGCTCATGGATAAGAAGACTGCCCTATATCATCAATATTGTCAAGACAACAGTTTTTTCCAACTAGATCTATAGATTCAATGCAATCCCAATAAAAATATCAGCAAGTTACTTTGTGGATATCGATAAGTGATTCTAAAGTTTATATGGATAAAGAAAGACCCAGAATAACCAATATAATATTCAAGAAGAATAGAGTTGGAGGATTGATATTGCCTAACTATAAGAGTTACTGTAAATCTGCAGTAATAAAGACTATATAGTTGGGGTGAAAGAACAGACAAAAAGACCAATGAAATGTAGAGATCCGAGAAATTGACCCACATATATAGTCAACTGCTCTTTGCAAAGGAGCAAAGGCAATACAATTGGGCATATACAGTCTTATCAACAAATGGTGTAGAACAATTGGACATACACATGCAAAGAAAATGAATCTAGACACAGACCTCATATCCTTCAAAATGGAATACAGACCTAAAAGTAAGATGCAAAACTATGAAACTCCTAATGTATGATGATTTTTTAGATACAATGCAACGGCATACTCCGTAAAAGAAGTAATTGGTATGCTGGACTACATTAAAATTAAAAACTGCTGCTCTGTGAAAGAATTTCAAGAGAATAAGAAGACAAACCAAAACCTGGGAAAAAATATTTGCAAAAGACACATCTTATAAAAGACTGTTATCCAAAACATACAAAGAACACTTATAAATCAACAGTAACAAAACAACCCCATCAAAAATGGGCCAAAGACCTTAACAGGCACCTTACCAAAGAAGATATGCAAATGGAAAATAAGGATATGAAAAGATTCTCCACATCATATATCATCATAAAAATGCCAAAAAAGGCAAAAATGAGATGCCATTACATAGCTGTTAGAATGGCCAAAATCCAAAACACTAAAAACATCAAATGGTGACAAAGACATGGAACAACAGGAGCTCTCATTTTTTGCTGGCAGGATTGCAAAATGGTATGGCCACTTTGGAAGAGAGTTTGATGGTTTCTTACAAAACTAAACATACTCTTATTATACCATCCTGTTCTTTGGAACTTACCCAATGAGTTTAAAGATTATGTTCACACAAAAACTTGCACACAGATGTTTATCATATATTAATTCATAATTGCCAAAACTTGGAAGCAAATTAGATGTTCTGTGATAGGTAAATGGATTGGATAAACTATGGTATATCCAGAAAATGGAATATTATTCTGTGCTAAAAAAACACTTTAAAGGAATGAAAATATATAAAAGAACCATAAATTCATATTACTAAGTGAAAGAAGCCAGTCTGAAGAGGCTACATACTATATGATTCCAACTATAGGATGTTCTGGAAAAGGCAAAACTAAGGAGATGCTAAAAATATCTAAAGAGGTTGCTAGGGGTTAGAGGAGACGGAGAGAGAAATAGGTGGAGCACAGAGGATTCATAGGGCAGTGGAACTACTCTATATGGTACTATAATGGTAGATACATCTCATTATAAATTTGTCTAAATCCATAGAATGTACAGTATCAAGAGAGTACTTTAAATGATGGACTTTGGGTAATTATGATATATCAATGGAGGTTTATCATTTATAATAAATATGCTACTCTGTTGGGAGAGGGTGATAATGGGGAAAACCATGCATGTGTGAGGGTAGGAAGTATATGAGAAATCTCTGTACCTTCATCTTAATTTTGCTGTGAATCAAAACAGCTCTGAAAAAATTAAAGGAATAATAGGAAAAATATTTGTAGCACTTTTATCAAAAATTATATTATTCATATGAGAACACCTGTAAGTCAACTAGAAAACACCCAAAAAATAAACAACTATGAAAATGGGTTCAAAAGACCCAGACAGAAATATTACAAATCATATAGTCAATAGCTGTGAAAAAAATAACCTTATTTGTCTTATGAGAAATACAAATTAAAACAGTATGATGCAAATATATACCCATTAGAATAGCTAAAATAAAAATAATGTTAATACCAAGTTTAGACAAGGATATAGAACATCACAAGCTCTCATAAGCAGCTGGTGGATTTGTAGATTATACCACTTTTAAAAATTTGAGGCAAAATGTTATAAGTTCATCACAGGCATTTCCCAAGACATACATTCTTCTGGATATGTCTCTGACAAAATATGTGCTACAAAGATTTATGTGTATATAACTGATCATAGCAGCACTACTGGTAATAGTCAAAGTTAGAAACAACTCAAAATTATATAATCTATGTAATGAATAAAAATATTGTAGTATTTTTAGACCATAGGACAATATACAGACAACAATAACAATGAAACTATACAACTGTACAAAATAACATGGATGGCCCTCACAAATGTCATAATAAGGAAAATAATCCAGACACAGTAGTACATTCTGTATGATTCCCTTTATGTATAAAGTTTATTAAAGGGAAAATTCCTCATTGCTAAGGTGTATCTTTGAGGAATGAAGAAGGAGCAATATTGACTGTGAAAGGGCAAAAGAGAGCCTTCAAGGAGCTGGTAATATTATTGTGTCATAAAAGTGGTTATACAGATTGTTCTTTCTGTAAAAAGTTCAACACAATATGTGTAGTTTTGATTTGCATTTATATTTTATTAAAATGTTTAATAAATAAGGCAAGACATGAATGTAGCTTATGCTATAGTAATAGGAATGATACAAAAAGGGTTCAAGATGTAACTTGAAGTTAGACCTGACAGAATTTCCTGATAGATTAAAGTAGGGGTACAAGAGAGAAGTTAACACTGATTCAAAAATTTGTAGATAAAAATATAATTGTTGTTTTTTAAGATGGAGCAGATCAGTAACAGGATTGATGTTGAGAAATCATGAATTTAATTTTGACATATTAAAATTGGATGCCTATTAAACATCTAGGTGGAAACTCTGAGTAACAGCTGATTATACATTTTGCTCTCAGGGAAGTTGCCTAGGCTAATGATATGAATAAGAGAGTTTTAGCATATATTTATAGGTAATAATTTTCAGTATATTTATAATAGTACTCAATATCATTGTCTGCCAATTTTATCATCTGTGTCATTTTGGGATTATTTCTATTGACTGCTTTTTCTTCTGACTATAGGTAGTTTTCTTTGTTGACTCATTTCTACCATATTTTTTAAAATTGGGTCGTGTGCTTTCTGAATTTTTCGTGGATTTGGTTTCATCCCTTTAAACAACATTGGGATTTCTTTTTCTTTGATGAAGTTATGGAATTCCTTTGATTCTTCCAGAAGTTTCTTTTAAATTTTATGGAGTAGGTTTAGGACAGCCTACATCAAGAGCAATTCAGTCTCACTAATAAGACAACACCATTATGCAGACACTACTCATCATTGTATACATTAAGAGGTCTTGCTGTTTGGAATATAAACAATCACCAACCATGTTTGAGGTCTGGGGATTGTTCTACCTACAACTTTCAGGTAGTCCTTCACTGGTATTAGATAGTTCATCCTCACACAAATACTGATCAATCCTCAAAGATTTTAGTGACTTCTTCTGCACTCCTTTTTGAGCTTCATCATTCTGTGGCTCTTTTACCTCTGGTAATCTTTGTCCTACAAATTGTAGCTGCTTTGGGCTCTCTAATGCATGGAGTCTCTCTCCTCAATTCAGGGAGACCACTGGGCTCTGACTGGGTTCTATTTCCTTGTAGCCTGAAATCTCCCTTTAGGCAGTATACTGGAACAATCATAGCACTCACCTCCCTTTGTTTTGCTTTACTCAGAATCATTGTTCTGAGCTGTCTGTTCTCTATTCTTAAAATTATGATTTCATGTTTGTTTTACAGATTTCTGTACACTTAATAGAAGAAGGGTAAAGGTAATTTTTTTCTCTATTATTGTATCATGGTATAAAATTGGTATTTCAATAGACATATAGTTTTTAATAAAGGGTAAAGAGCCTACTTGCAATACATTCATACAAGAATGTCTAAGTAGCACAAAGTTTGGAAAAAACATAACAATACATACATAAATAGTAGGCCAGGGCAATATTTGGTTATTGGCAATACAAGTGTAAACATATATAAAGCACAAAGTACCCATTCTAATAAAGGATTAATCATAAAAATAATATGAAAAAGAGTAAAAGAAGATCTAAGAAAAACCCATCAAAACAGTATCTTTTGTAGAATTATCCCTAGCCAGAGGACTCAACCTTTCATATTTTAATGAAAATAGGTTATCTTCACTCAAAGTCATTAAATGTATAACTCCAATATACATTATGTAAACAGTTCTTGTTCTAATTCTAGGAATACCAAAGCAATCATCTAAGTATGATTTGTCTCACCTGAAGATTTTTTTATATCAGATTTAAGTCAACAGATTAGTTAGCTATTATATTTCTTAGAAAATTATATTCTTTATTCAGCAACTGGTATTTCTTTTATACCATAATGAGGAAATTTTGTGTATTTATCCCTGAAAAATTGATTCATTTTAGTACCTAATACAATAAAAAAAATAAGTTAAGTCTCCCAAAAGTAGGGAGAGGAGAAAAGTTATTTAAAACATGAAGTGCTTGCTGCATATTTTTTGAAGGATAAATCTATCAAACATGCAAATATATTGGCTTTACACATGTAAGTGTTCTTTGCACAATAAATATATCCCAGGGAATACTTACACTTTTTCCATTACTTACATTGATAAGGATTTATCATGGCATATAGGTGAACAAAGTAGCAGAAGAAAGCATTGATAACAGTCTGGTCCTTAATAAAATATACTGCATTTCCAGGGATAATAATCAAGAAGCCTATAAATTCTAAAAGGTCACAAATTGATTATGACAATAATTTTGTATCTTTCCATTAGCATAATATTTGCAACATAATGCACTTACTAAATTTTTACTGAACTTCAATGATGTACAATTAACTAAATTCTAGTAGCTGTCTGACTTTGGTTATGAACAGCTAGGTAGTGTGCCTTGAACACTTAACATTTACAGATTATAAACTCAACAGGAGTCCATACCAATCTTTCACAACCTTGTTATACTCCTGGATGAGTGTCTACATACACTGAACTAAATCACACTCCCACTCAATATATGATATTAATCAAACAGTAGGGTTCTATAGACTATTTACCCCATTCTTGTTTATCATTTCTGATTTTCACCATGTCCAATTATTAGCATGGAAGACGTGAAAGCATTGCCAACATTTTATCATAAAAAGAATCCTTGAATCCTCAGTATTTTATATATAATGTATATTATATATAGAATTATAAGGTATATTAAAAATTTTCCAAGACAATATCTGTTATAGACAATATCTGTCATATCATTAGTAGTGCATTCTTCCTTATAAGCTACACAAGTGATTCCCTCCTATTAGGGATCTCTAAGTAATCTGATTTAGTAGGATTTCAGTGTAACACTAACTGTACCTTACTGAATCACTGCTTATTGTTATAAAGATCCTAAATAAAACTCAATTGTTGTTTTATATTAAAATAAGAAATTAATTCTGTCCCAAATAGGTTCATGACAGGTTCCTTAATCTCCTAAAGATATGTGCTAAAGTACAGCCACATTTCTCCACATTTCTGTGTGTTTTTGTGTAATTGTTTTTACCATGCAAATCATCCATTTATAAGGCAAAAATTTTTTTGAGGATTTTATGGAGCTCGTGATTTTCAACATGTTATCTGGTCATCATGACCAAATAATTTTTACATGGTACTTGGAAGCCATCTTTAGAAAGTTGATGCCTAGACTTAGAAAGTTAGAAAAATAACTTGATCCTATTACAATCTGGGTTTGTTTATCTGTATCAAAGAAAATAGTTCATATATTTTCATATATGTTCCTTAAATAAAGGTCAAGTTTGACCAACAAATCAGTGTTTCAAGTATCAACATTTGTAATAGAATTATCTTTTTTGAGATATTTTAATATGGACAGGGCAAGCAGGAACTACCTCAGCTAGCATTGAATAAATGTTCAAAATTATTGTGATTATTCAGGACAAACCATAGGAAAAATATTAATATGTGTCTCTCCAGGGTAAAAAAATTCTTGACAGTCAAGATCAAAAATTATTTAAGGAAGTAAAATAACTATATGCTGCAAGTGGAATTGCAAAACATACATTCAATTCCATAAAAGGCAAAATATGTCATGATTAATAACTAAGATTGTATGAGCTAGGTTAATTCCAGATATAATATTAAATAACTATGTGATATGAAGGGTCTACTGCTGCTACTTTATGTTGGGTCTAAAGTAGTAGAAAGAATTTCAGTAAATTCATTACTAGACAATTAAAATCGTAGCAGGCTGCAGTTATACATTTATAAGAATATATATCATATATAATTTTTGTTTCAGGTAAATAGAAACAAACATTTTAAATAAAGAGTTGTGCAGTAAATAGTGCTAGATAGTTTTCTATGCATTTGGAATAAAGCAAAATCAAATTTAAATAATCAATTAGACAAGATGGTGGAGTAGAAGAACATGAGCTCACTCTTATTATGGTAACACCAAAATCACAACTAACTGCTGAACAACCGTCAACAGAAAACTGCTGAAACCTACCAAAAAAGAAACCCTACATCCAAAGACAAAGAAGCCACAACAAGATGGTAGGAGAGGCACAATCGCAATAAAATAAAATCCTATACATGCCAGGTGGACTACCCAAAAACTGGACAATAATTATACCACAGAATTTCTCCTGTAGGAATGAAAGTTCAGAGCTCCACATCAGGCTCCCCAGATGGGAGGAGTAGCCCCCAGAGAATATGGCTTTGAAGGCCAATGTGGTTTGACTGCAGGAATTCCACAAGACTGGGTGATACAGAAACTCCACTCTTGGAGGGCACACACAGGGTCTCATGTGCACCAGGACAAAGGGAATAAAAGTAGTGACCCCACAAAAGACTGGGCCAGAATTACCTGCTAGTATTGGAGGGTGTCCTGCAGAGGTGTGGGGGGGGCAGCTATGGCTCATTGCAGGGACAAGGACACTAGTAGCAGTAGTTCTGCGGGTATTCATTGGTGTAAGCCCTCTTGGAGGCTGCCATTTTCTTATCAAGACCAAGCCGCACCCAACAGTCTGTAGGCTCCAGTACTGGGACACCTCAGGCCAAACAACCAACAGGTCAGGAACACAGCCCCATCAATCAACAGACAGGCTGCTTAAAGTCTTCTTAAGCACACAGCTGCCCGATAAACACCATCTGACATGGCACTGCCTACCAGATGGACAAGACCCAGCTACACCCACAAGTGGGCAGGTACCAATCCCTCCCAACAGGAAGCTTGCACAAGCCTCTTTGACAGCCTCAACCACAAGGGGACAGAGAGCAGAAACAAGAAGAACTACAACCCTGCAGCCTGTGGAATGGAAACTGCAATCACAGAAAGTTAGTTAGACAAAATGAGACAGCAGAGGAATATGTCCCAGATAAAGGAACAAAACCCCAGAAGAACAACCAAATGAGGTGGAGATAAGCAGTCTACCTGAAAAAAGAATTCAGAGTAATAATAGTAAGGATGATCTAAGATCTCAGAAAAAGAATGAAGGCACAGATTGAGAGGAGAAGAGCTAAAGAAGAAACAAAGCTGAACAATACAATGACTGAAGTGAAACATACACTAGAAGGAATCAATATCAGAATAACTGAGGTATAAGAATAGATAAGTGAGTTGGAAGACAGAATGGTGGAAATCACTGCCACAGAGCAGAATAAAGAAAAAAGAATGAAAAGAAATGAGGACAGTCTCAGAGACCTCTGGGACAACATTAAACACACCAACATTCACCTTATTGGGGTCCCAGAAGGAGAAGAGAGAGAGAAAGGACCTGAGAAAATATTCAAAGAGATAATAGCTGAAAACTTCCCTAAGATGGGAAAGGAAACAGCCAACCAAGTCCAGAAAGGAAGTACAGAGAGCCAGGAAGAGTAAACCCAAGGAGGAAGACACAGAGACACATAGTAATCAAATTGAATAAACTAAAGACAAAGAAAAAATATTAAAAACAACAAGGGAAAAGCAACAAATAATGTACAAGGGAACTCCCATAAGGTTATCAGCTTGTTTCTCAGCAGAAACTCTGCAGGCCAGGAGGGAGTGGCACAATATATTTAAAGTGATGAAAAGGAAGAACCAACAACCAAGAATACTCTACCAGCAAGGCTCTAATTCACATTCAATGGAAAAACCAAAAGCTTTACAGACAAGCATAAGCTAAGAGAATACAGCACCACCAGACCAGCTTTGCAACAAATACTACAGGAACTTCTCTAGGAGGAAAAGAAAAGGACAAAACCAGAAACAAGAAAATTATGAATGAAAAAGTGCACTGGTAAAGGCAAACATATAGTAAAGGTAGGAAATGATCTGCACACAAATATATCAAAACCAGCAATTGTGGGAAGAGGAGTCACAAATGCAGGATATTGGAAATGTTTTTGAAATTAAAAGACCAACAACTTAAAACAATCGTTTATATATAGACTGCTATATCAAAACGTCATGGTAAGTGCAAACCAAAAATCTACAATAGGTACACACACAAAAAAGAAAAAGGAATCCAAATACAACACTAAAATTAGCCATCAAATCACAAGTGAAGAGAACAAAAGAGGAAGGGCAGAAAAAACAACTATAAAAACAAATCCAAAACAATTAACAAAATGGCAATAAGAACATACATGTTGATAATTGCCTTAAACATAAATCCTCCAACCAAAAGACATAGACTGCCTGAATGTATACAAAAACAAGACCTGTATGTAAGCTATCTATAAGAGATAACTTAAGATCTAGGAACACATAGAGCCTGAAAGTGAGGGGATGAAAAAAGGTATTCCATGCAAATGGAAATCA
Source organism: Globicephala melas (assembly GCF_963455315.2). Taxonomy (NCBI): domain Eukaryota; kingdom Metazoa; phylum Chordata; class Mammalia; order Artiodactyla; family Delphinidae; genus Globicephala; species Globicephala melas. The sequence goes on from NC_083317.1 coordinate 35,980,574, forward strand.
AAAGAAAATTGGAGTAGCAAAGGGATCAAGCTGAAAAGAAGATATAAGAATTGTAAATATATATACACCCAACATAGGAGCACCTCAATATATATGGCAAATTTAAGAGCCATAAAAGAAGTTGACAGTAACACAGTAATAATGGGGGATTTAAACATCCCACTTTCATCAATGGACAGATCATCCAGATAGAAAATCAAGAAGGAAACACAGACCTTAAATAACACGTTAGACCAGATGGACTTAATTGACATTTATAGAGCATCCCATCCAAAAACAGCAGAATACACATTCTTCTCAAGTGCACGTGGAACATTCTCCAGGATTGATAACATGTTGGGCCACAAAGTGAGCCTTGGTAAATTTAGGAAAATTGAAATCGTATCATGTATCTTTTCCAACCACAATGCTATGAGACTAGATATCAATTACAGGAAAAAAAAACTGTAAAAAATACAAACACATGGAAGCTAAACAATATGCTATTAAATATCCAAGGGATCACTGAAGAAATCAAAGAGGAAATTAAAAAAAAATACCTAGAAACAAATGAAAATGAAAGCAGGACAATCCAAAACCTATGGGACAAAAGCAGTGCTAAGAGAAAAAGTTCATAGCAATACAATCTTGACTCAGGAAACAAGAAAAAATCTCAAATAAACAACCTAATCATACACCAAAAGCAACTACAGAAAGAAGAAGAAACAAAACCAATAGTTATTAGAAGCAAAGAAATCAAAGATCAGAGCAGAAATAAATGAAATAGAGATGAAGGAAACAATAGAAAAGATCAATGAAACTAAAAGCTGGTTCTGTGAAAAGATAAAAAAAAATGATAAAGCTTTAACGAGACTCATCAAGAAAAAGAGGGAGAGGACTATAATCATTAATGTTATAAATGAAAAAGGAGAACTTACAATGGATACCACATAAATACAAAGCATCGTAAGAATACTACAAGCAACTATATGCCAATAAAATGGACAAACTGAAAGAAATGGGCAAATTCTTAGGTACAACCCCCAAGACTGAACCAAGAAGAAATAAACAATATGAACAGATCAATCACAACTACTGAAATTGAGACTGTGATTAAATAACTCCAAACAAAAGAACTCCAGGACCAGATTTTTCCACAGGTGAATTCTATCAAATATTTAGAGAAGAGTTAACACCTATCCTTCTGAAACTATTCCAGAAAATTGCAGAGGAAGGAATACTCCCAAACTCATTCTATGAGACCACCATCACCCTGATACAAAAACCAGACAAAGATACCACAGAAAAGAAAATTACATGCCAATAACACTGATGAACACAGACACAAAAATCCTCAACAAAATACTAGCAAACCAAAGCCAACAATACATTAAAAGGATCATACACCATGGTCAATGGAGTTTATCTCAGGTATTCAAGAATTTTTCAATATATGCAAGTCAATCAATGTGAGAGACCACATTAACAAACTGAGGAATAAGAACCATGTGATCATCTCAATATATTCAGAAAAATATTTTGATAAAATTCAATATACATTTATCATACAAACTCTCCAGAAAGTAAGCATAGAGGAAAGTTCAATATAATGCAGGCTATATACGACAAACCTACAGCTAACATCATAGTCAACAGTGAAAAGTTGCAAGCATTTCGTCCAAGATCAGGAAGAAGAGAAGGGTGTGCACTCCCACCACTTTTTTTTTTTTTTTTTTTTTTGCGGTATGCGGGCCTCTCACCACTGTGGTCTCTCCCGTTGCGGAGCACAGGCTCAGCAGCCATGGCTCATGGGTCCAGCCTCCCCACAGCATGTGGGATCCTCCCGGACTGGGTCATGAACCTGCGCCCCCTGCATCAGCAGGCGGACCCCCAACCACTGCACCACCAGGGAAGCCCCTCACCACCACTTTTATTCAACATAGTTTTGGAAGGTCTAGCCATGGTAATCAGAGAAGAAAAAGAAGTAAAAGAAATCCAAATTAGGAAAGAAGAAGTAAAACTCTCACTGTTTGCAGATGACATGATACTATACATAGAAAATCCTAAAGATGCTACCAGAAAACTACTAGAGCCCATCAATGAATTTGGTAAAGTTGTAGGACACAAATTAATACACAGAAATCTTTTGCATTTCTGTACCCTAAAAATGAAAGATCAGAAAGAGAAATTAAAGAAACAATTCCATTTACCATCACATCAATAAAATAAAATACCTAGGAATAAACACACTTAAGGAGGCAAAAGTCCTGTCCTCTGAAAATTTTAAGGTGATGATGATGAAAGAAATCAAAGATGACACAAACAGATGGAAAGTTATACCATGTTGTTGGATTGAAAAAATTAGTATTGTCAAAATGACTGTACTAAGGCAATCTACAGATTCAATACAATCCCTATCAAATTACCAATGTCATTTTTCACAAAACTAGAACAAAAATCTTAAAATTTGTATGGAGACACAAAAGACCATGAGTAGCCAAATCAAGCTTGAGAAAGAAAAACTGAGCTGGAAGAATCAGGCTTCCTGACTTCAGACTATACTAAAAATCTACAGTCATCAATATATTATGGTACTGACATAAATGCAGAAATATACATCAATGGAGCAGGATAGAAAGCCCAGAAATAAACACACACACCTATGGTCAATTAATCTATAACAAAGAAGGCAAGATTATAAAACCGAGAAAAGACAGTCTCTTCAATAAATGGTGCTTGGAAAACTGGACAGTTACATGTAAAAAGTATGAAATTAGAACACTCAAAATACATAAAAATAAACTCAAAGTGGATTAAAGTTCTAAATGTAAGACCTGATATTATAAAACTTTTAGAGGAAAACATAGGAAAACCCCTTGACATAAATTGCAGCAATAACTTTTATGATTCTTCCTCTGGAGTAATGGAAATAAAAACAAAAATAAACAAATGAGACCTAATTAAACCCAAAAGTTTACACAACAAATCAAAACTACAATGAGGTATCACCTCACACCAACCAGAATGGCCATGATCAAAAAGTCAACAAACACTAAATGCTGAAGAGGGTATGGAGAAAAGTGAATCCTCCTACATTGTTGGTGGGAATGTAAATTGATATAGCCACTATGGAGTTTCCTTAAGAAACTAAAAATAGAGCTACCAGATGATCAAGCTTTCCCACTCCTGTGCACATATCCATAAAAAAAACATGGTTCAAAGGGATACATGCACTCGATGTTCATTGCAGTGCTGTTTACAATAGCCAAGACATGGAAGGAACCTAAATGTCCATCGAAAAATGAATGGATAAAGATGTGGTACATATATATGCAATGGAATATTACTCAGCTATTAAAAAGAATGAAGTAATGTCATTTGCAGAAACATTGATGGACCTGGAGATTATCATACTAAGTGAAGTAAGTCACACAAAGAAAGATGAATATCATATGATATCACTTATATGTTGAATCTAAATTAAAATGATATAAATGAACTTATTTACAAAAGAGAAACAGACACATAGACTTAGAGAACTTAGACAACTTATGGGTACCAGGGGAATGGTGGAGAGGAGGGATAGACTGGGAGTTTGGAATTGACATGTACACACTGCTATATTGAAAACAGGTAACGCACAAAGACATACAGCATAGCACAGGGAACTGTACTCAGTACTTTGTAATAACATAAATGGGAGAAGAATTTGAAAAAGAATAGATACGTGTACATGTATAACTGAATCACTTTGCTGTACAACTGAAACTAACAGAACATTTTTAATCAACTGTACTCCAATTTTAAATTAAAAATTTAGAAGACATACTGGTACAAAGATAATCATAAAACTAAAGAGAAATAGATATCAATTTCAAATTTATGAACTAAGGCCACACAGCTATAAAACAAACATTTGTAAAGAAAAATATCAATAGATTTTAACATTGCTAATATTAAAAATTAATCTACATATGAAAAGAATAAAAATAAGGTAGAAAGTAATAAATTTTTTGAAGGACTAAACTTTAATGGTATATAAATCATCAATATTTTTGAGACTCACATAAGAATGAAAAGCTAAACAACCAATGGATCACTTAAGATATCAAAGAGGAAATCAAAAAATACCTAGAGACAAATGAAAATGAAAGTATGACAACCCAAAACCTATGGGATATGGCAAAAGTGGTTCCAAGAGGGAAGTTTACAGCAATAGAAACTTACCTCAGGAAATAAGAAAAATCTCAAATAAACAGCCTAACTTTACATCTAAAGCACCTAGAGAAAGAAGAACAAATACAATTCAAAGTTAATAGAAGGAAAGAAATCATAAAGATCAGAGAAGAAATAAATGAAATAGACACTAAAAAAGCAATAGAAAAGATAAATAAAACTAAAAGCTTGTTCTTTTAAAAGATAAAAAATTGATAAACCTTTAGCCAGATTCATCAAGAAAAAAAAGGAGACCTCCAAATCAATAAAATCAAAAATGAAAAAAGTTACAACTGACACCACAGAAATACAAAGGATCATAAGAGATTACTATGAGCAATTATACAGCAATGGACATCCTAAAAGAAATGGACAATTCTTAGAAATGTACAATCTCCCGTGACAGAACTGGGAATAAATAGAAAATATGAGCAAACCAATCATAAAGAATGAAACTGAACGTGTAATTTAAAAACTCCCAACAAACAAATGTCCAAGACCAGATGGTTTCATAGGTGAATTCTACCAAACATTTAGAGAAGAGTTAACACTATCCATATGAAACTATTCAAAAAACTGCAGTAAAAGGAACATTTCCAAACTCATTCTATGAGGCCACTATCACCCTGATACCAAAACCAGACAAAGAAAGAAAATTACATGCCAATAACACTGATGAACATAGACACAAAAATCCTCAACAAAATACTAGCAAACCAAAGCCAACAATACATTAAAAGGATCATACACCATGGTCAATGGGACTTATCCCAGGAATTCAAGAATTTTTCAATATATGTAACTCAATCAATGTGAGAGACCACATTAAAAAACTGAAGAATATAAACCATCTGATCATATCAATAAATGCAGAAAAAGCTTTTATTAAAATTCAACATCCATGGGCTTCCCTGGTGGCACAGTGGTTGAGAGTCCACCTGCCGATGCAGGGTACACAGGTTCATGCCCCGGTCTGGGAAGATCCCACATGCCGCGGAGCGGCTGGGCCCGTGAGCCATGGCCACTGAGCCTGCGTGTCCGGAGCCTGTGCTCCGCAACAGGAGAGACCACAACAGTGAGAGACCCATATACCGCAAAAAAAAAAAAAAAAAAAAAAAAAAAATTCAACATTCATTTATGATACAAACCCTCCAGAAAGTGGGCATAGAGGGAACTTACCTGAACATAACAAAGGCCACATATGAGAAACTCACAACTAACATCATAGTCAATGGTGAAAAGCTGAAAGCATTTCCTCTAAGATCAGGAACAAGACAAGCACGTGTACTCCCACCACTTTTATTCAATAGTTTTGGAAAGCATAGCCATGACAATCAGAGAAGAAAAAGAAATAAAGGGAATCCAAACTGGAAAGAAGAGGTAAAAATTGTCACTGTTTGCAGATGACATAATACTATACATAGAAAATCCTAATGATGCTAACAGAAAACTACTAGAGCTCATCAATGAATTTGGTAATGTTACAGGATAAAAAGTTAATAAACAGAAATCTATTACATTTCAAAACACCAACAATAAAATACCAGAAAGAGAAATTAAGGAAACTATCCCATTTACCATTGCATCCAAAGACTTAAAATACCTAGAAATAAACCTACCTACCTAAGGAGGCAAAATACCTGTACTCCAAAAACTAGAAGACACTGATGAAAAAATTTAAAGACCACACAAACAGATGGAAACATATACCATGTTCTTGGATTCGAAGAATAAATATTGTTAAAATAATCATACTACCCAAGGCGATCTACAGATTCAGTGCAACCCTTATCAATTTCCCAATAGTATTTTTCACAAAACTGGAACAAAAGTTTTAAAAATTTGTATGGAAAGACAAAAGATCATGAATAGCCAAAACAATCTTAAGAAAGAAGGATGGAACTGGAGGAATCATGCTCCCTGACTTCAGGCTATACTACGAAGCTACAGTCATCAAACCAGTTTGGAACTTGCACAAAAAGACAAAGATAGATCAGTGCAACAGAATAGAAAGGCCATAAATCAACTCATGTACTTATGGTCAATTAATCTACCACAAAGGAGGCAAGACTATGCAATGGAGAAAAGACAGTCTCTCGAATAAATAGTTCTGGGAAAATTGGACAACTACATGTAAAAGAATGAAATTAGAACATTCTCTAACACCATATACAAAAATAAACTCAAAATGGATTAAAGACCTAAATGTAATACCTGATACTATAAAATTCCTAGAGGAAAACATAAGCAAAACACTCTTTGAAATAAATTGCAGCATTATTTTTTTTGATGTCTCCCAGAGTAATGTAAACAAAAGCAAAAATAAATGCATGGTAACTAATTAAACTTAAAAGTGTTTTCACAGCAAAGGAAACCATAAACAAAACAAAGAAAACCTATAGAATGGGAGAAAATATTTGCAAATGATATGACCAACAAAGGCTTAATTTCCAAAATATACAAACAGCTTATACAGCTCAATATCAAAAAAACCCCAAACAACCCAATTAAAAAATGAGCAGAAGACCTAAAAACACATTTCTCCAAAGAAAGCAGGCAGATGGCCAACAGGCCATCAAGCAGGCAGATGTTCAACATCACTAAGTATTGGAGAAATACAAATCAAAACTACCATGAGGTACCACCTTACACCAATCTGAATGGCCATCATCAAAAAGTTTGTAAATAATAAGTGCTGGAGAGGGTGTGGAGAATTGGGAACCTTCCCACACTGTTGCTAGGAATGCATATTGGTGCAGCCACTATGGGAAACATTATGGAGTTTCCTTCAAAAACTAAAAATAGAGTCACCATGTGCTCCAGCTATCCCACTCCTGGGCATATATCCAGCAAAGATGAAAACTCTAATTTGAAAAGATACATGCACCCTAATGTTCATAGCAGCACTATTTACAATAGCCAAGACATGGAAGCAAGCTAAATGTCCATCCACAGAGGAATGGATGAAGATGATGTTATAAATATCTATATATACACATACATACACACACACACACACAATGGAATATTATTCAGCCATAAGAAAAGAATAAAGTAATGTCATTTATAGGAACATGGATGGACCTAGAGGTTATTATACTAAGTGAAGTAAGTTAGACAAAGACAAATATCATATGATATCACTTATATGTGGAATCTAAAAATATGATACAAATGAACTTATTGACAAAACAGAAGTAGTCTCATGGACATAGAAAACAAACTTATGGTTACCAAAGGTGAAAGGGGGGAGGGATGAATTGGGAATTTGGTATTAACAGATACACATTACTATATGTAAAATAGATAAACAAGAACCTACAGTATAGTATAGGGAACTATATTCAATAGTTTGTAATAACCTATAATGGAATAGAATCTGAAAAGAATATATATATATATATATATATGTTTATAATCATATTGCACATAATTTGAATTCCAGGAAATGGAAGAATAAGCATTTGAGAAAAATGGCCAAAATTATAAAAAATTGATGAACATGGTAACCATATAAATCCAGAAAATTTAATGAATTCCAAGTAAAACATAATACATACACAAACACAGACACCCACACACAGAAACACATACTCACAGTCCAAAATACATTTCAAGACTAAATTACCAAAAGAGAATGATGAAAGTGTTCTTGACTAAATATTCAAGCCAGAAGACAACAGGACAACATATTTAAAGTTATGAAAGAGTAAAAAAAGGAAAACAAAATAAACCTCTGTCAAACAAGACTACAGGTATTAGAGCTATAGCAGTTTCTATAATTTATTGAATTAAGTTGGTATTATTCTGAAGAAAATTGTGTAAGTTATGATACATATTGTAATTGGTAGAGCAACCAAGAAAAAAATAACAATGATTTAAAAAAACAAGAATTGAATAGGTACACCACAAAATATCTATTTAACATAAAAGTACGCACAGGTGAGGAACAAAATCAGCATCAGTCATATAGGAAACTAATCACAAAATGGCAGAAATAAATTCTATAATATTAATAATTTTAGTTATAAATGGATTAACACCCCAATGAAAAAGCAGGGATTTTCTGACTAATAATTAAAAAAAAAATACTAACCAACCTCCCAACATCCAACTATATGCTTTAGAGTCAAAGACAAAAATAGTTTGAAAGAAAGGAGGTAGAAAAGATAAAGCATTCAAAAGAGTAGCAAAGAGGGCTAAAATGGCTATGCTAATATTAGATAAAATGAACTTTAAGACAAAATATGTTATTAGATACACAGAGACATATTTTATAATAAAAAGATCAATATATCAAAAAGAAATAACCGTTATAATCAGGTACATAGGCAACAACAGAGCCCCAAATTTTATATGAAGTACATACTAAAATAACCAAAGGGAAAATAGATAATTCAAAAAATAGTAGTTGGAGACCTCAATACCTCACTCTTAATAATGGATAGAACAATTTGTCAGAAAATAAACAAGGATACAGAATACTTGCCCAACATAATTATCCCACTTCACCTAACTTATATCCATAGAATACTCCTCCAAACAATAGAAGAATCAACATTCTTTCTAAGGTCACATAGAATATTCTCCAGGATAAAACATATGCTCTGCCATAAAACAAGTATTAGTAAATTCAAAAGGATGGAAATCATACAAAATATGTTTTCTAATAAAAACAGAATTCAATCAGAAATTGATGGCACTACAAAATTAGGAAAATGCACACACACATTTCGAGGGAAAATAAGAAACACTTCTAAGTAAACCACGGGTCAAGGAAGAAATAATAAGGAAGGGATATAGAAAAAAATTAAAGGATAATGAAAACACAGCATATCAACATTTATGAAATGCAGGTAAAACAGTACTTAGAGGGAAACTTTAACTTTCAGCACTTTTTAAAATATAGGAAAGATCTAAATTCACTAACCAAAAGTTCCATCATAGGGATCTACCCAAAGGATACATAAGGAAATAACAAAGCTTGTAGTAGAGATTATCATACTAAGTGAAAGAAGTCAGACAGAGAAAGAAAAATATCATATGGTATCACTTATATATGGAATCTAAAAAAATGATACAAATGAATATATTTGCAAAACAGAAATAGACTCACAGACATAGAAAACAAAATATGGTTACCAAAGGGGAGGGGGGAGGGATAAATTAGAAGTTTGGGATTAACATATACACACTACTGTATATAAAATAGATAAACAACAATGACCTACTATACAGTACAGGGAACTATATTCAATATCTTATAATGACCTATAATGGAAAAGAATCTGAAAAATTATATGTATATGTATAACTGAATCACTTTGCTGTGCAGCTGAAACACTGTAAATCAACTATACTTCAATTAAAAAAAATAAAGATTGTAATAGAAATCAATTAAATAAATGAAAAAAAATCAATAAAACCAAAAGTTATTTTTTTGAAAAGTATTGACCTGTAAATAAACCTAAAAAGGAAAAAGAGAGAGAGGATTAAAATTAACAAATTAAAGAACTGAAAATTGGATATCATTATAATCACTACAGAGATTAAAAATATTTTAATCTCTGTAGTGATTATAGAATTAAAGGTTGGTATACATCCAAAAATAAATTAATAAAAAACTTAATAGAATAAAATACAAAAAATGCCCTCCCTTCACCACTCCAAAAACTGTTAGAATAGCTAAAATCCATATCACAACCAAACGCTGGTGAGTATGGGAAGCAATAGAAACTCTCATTCACAGCTAGTGAGAATGCAAAATTGTATACTGCCACTATGGAAGATAATTTAGTGGTTTCTTACAAAATTAAAATATTCTTACTGTAAGAAGAAGCAATCTTACTCCTTGGTATTTACCCAAAGAGTGAAAACTTATGTCCACATGAAAACCTGCACACAGATGACTATAGAATTTTTATTGATGATTTCTAAAAGTTGGAAGCAACCAAGATGTCCTTCACTAGGTAAATGGATAAATAAATGGTGGTACATTTGCACAATGGAATATTATTCAGCACTTTAAAAAAAGCTATCAAGTCATGAAAAAAAATGGGGGAATCTTAAATACATATTATTAAATGAAAGAAGCCAGTCTGAAAAATCAACATACCATATGATTCCAACCAGATGACATTCTAGAAAAAGGAAAACTATGGAGACAATAAAATCCAGGGGTTAGAGGTTAAGGAGGGCTGAATAGGTGGAGCCCAAGAATTTGTAGAGCAGTGAAACTACTCTGTATGACACTATAATGGTGCGTGCATGTCATTATACATTTGCTCAAACTCATAGAATGTACAACACCAAGAGTGAACCATAATGTAAACAAAGGATTCTGGGTGGTAATGATGTGTCAATGTAGGCTCATCAATTGTAACAAATATATTACTCTGGTGGAGAATGTTGATATTAAGGGAGGTTATGCATGTGTGTGTGGGGGGGGGTGGGGGGTAATGGGAAATCTCTGTACCTTCCAATCAATTTTGCTGTACACTTAAAACTACTCTTAAGAAAAGCTCTCAACAATGTAGTTATTCAGATGATGTTTTTCAACCTTACAGTGGACATCTATGAAGATTCTACAGGTAACATCATACTTAAAAGTAAAGACTGAATGCTTGTCCCCTAAGGTGAGAAGCTATTCAAGTGATGCTTGTCACTCCTCTTCAACATTGTACAGAAGGCTATAGCCAAAGGAATTGGTAGTAAGAAAGGGGAGTGAAGGTAAAGGGAAAAGAAAGAAAGAATTAAAGGCATCCATATTGGGAAGAAAGAAGTAAAAATGCCATTGTTTACAAACAACTTGATCCTAGATGAAGCAAATCCTAAGGTATTCTGTACTAGAACTACTAAACAAATTCAGCAATATTACCACATATAAGATTAATATATAGAATTTGTTTTTATATAATAGCAATAAAATCTAAAAATGAATTTAAGAAATTAATTCCAGTCATAACAGTTTCACAAAGAATAAGATACTTAAGAATAACTTTAACCAAAGAAGTATAAGACTCGTATACTAAAAACTATAAAATATTAATAACAGAACTTAAAATCTTAATAAGTGGAGACATATTCCATGTTCACAGATTAGAAAACTCAATATTGTTAAGATGAAATTCTCCCCAGTTTGATCTACATGTTCAATGAAATCCCTATCAACATATCAGCAGGTTTTTTTCAGACTTACACTTCCTGATTTCAAAACTTACTATAAAGTGTAAAACTACAGTAATCAATACTGTGTGGTACTGGTATAACAACAGACATATAGATACATGGAACAGAATTGAGAGTCCAGAAATATATCCTCAGAACATAACAGATTTTGGACAAAGGTATGAATAACATGAATGGAAAAATGGTAATATTTTAAACAAATACATTTAATAATTGTATACATGCATACAAAAACATACATACATAAAAATTCATTTAAGATTTAATATAGACCTAAGTGGGAAAGGTATAACTATGAAACTTTTGGAAGAAAACGTAGAAGAAAATCTTCTTAAACTTGAATTATGCAAAAAGTTCTTGCATAATGATATGATGCAAGATATGATGCCAAAAGCATATTACAATTAGAAAAAAAAATCTTCCTCATCCCAATAAATAAAATTATTGAATCTGCCTATTTTTTATATCATGCTTAAAAAAGTTACTTAGATGTTCCCTATAAGATAGTGATTAAGCTATGCATTTCCACTCTCTTCACTTCAACATTTTGTGGAATTCCTTGCCATTGCAATAAGACAAAAACAACAAAAAAGTGTATATAGATTGGAAAGAAAGAATATGTTTTAATTCACAGGTCATATAATTATGTGTAAAGGAAAAGACTTCAAGAAAACGCCATCAACTAATATTTTAAATTAGCATGATCACAGGATACAAGGCCAATTTACCAAAATCAATAAAATCTATAAATTAGCAATAGATGCTTGGAATATGAAGTTCTAAAAATAATAATGTTTAATATTTAAAGATAAATTGAACAAAATATGTTTAAGAGCTGAATACTAAAACTACAACATTCAGGTTGAAATTACAGAGGATCCAAATAAATAGAGATGGGTAATTTTCAAAGAATAGAAAACTCAATATGACTAAGATATCAATTTTTTACAGTAGATTTGTTAATTCAATATATTTCCAATCAAATTCCATCAGGGACATATAATTGGTAACTGACTCAAAAATATTTATGAAAATGTAAGTAGCCTATAATAGCTGAAACAAAATTGATATAGAAGAAAAAGATGTAAGATTTTGCTATCTGATTTCAAGGCTTACTTTAAGAACACATAAAAATCAATGAAATAATAAGAGTTTAAAATCAAACCCATGCATATATGATAGATTGACTTTGACAAAGTTACTGATGTAATGCAGTGGGGAATAAAATTATTTTCAACAAATGGCTCTGAAACAACTATAGTTTTTTTGTTTGTTTGTTTTTTGGGTTTTTTTGCGGTATGCAGGCCTCTCACTGTTGTGGCCTCTCCCTTGTGGAGCACAGGCTACGGACGCACAGGCTCAGTGGCCACGGCTACGGGCCTAGCTGCTCCACGGCATGTGGAATCTTCCCGGACTGGGGCAGGAACCTGTGTCCCCTGCATCGGCAGGCGGACTCTCAACCACTGTGCCACCAGGGAAGCCCTATAGATTTTAATAGAGAGAAATACCTTGATCCTTAACAGGCTATGCCCAGAAATTAACTAAATCTTGATAAAATATCTACATGTAGTGGCTGAAACTCTAAAATACCTAGGAGAAAATCTTGGTAAACTTGGGTTGGGCATAATTTCCTTTGATGGAATACAAAAAGTATGAACAACAATAGAAAAGAAATAATTAATACATTAGACTTTTGGCCATTGAAAGTGATCATTAATAAGATGAAAATCCAAGTCCTGGAGAACAATATAACAACAATTATAAAAAACAGAAAACAGCAGATTATGTATGTTCACATTAAAATGGAGAATAAGATTGATATTTTTATGAAAGTCATCATTTGCCATTTCATCAGAATAAGTATAATTATGATAAACATCGCCACTCTTTTCACAACAGTAGCAGTAGCGTAATACAGGTCCCTTTCTACGTTTTAATTCTTCTGGGTTTATTTTTACTGCCTGTTATAACTGTTGTTATAGAGGGGATAGAATTGTGGAATCCAAGCTCTGGAATCTTACTGGTGAGAGTCAAGCAGGACATAGGATTTTAAAATTAGACGTAAATACACTACCATGTGTAAAATAGATAGCTATTGGGAACCTGCTGTATAGGGGGCTCAGCTCGGTGCTCTGTGATGACCTAGATGGGTGGGATGGGAGGCATGGAAGTCCAAGAGGGAGAGGATATATGTATACATATAGCTGATTCACTTTGTTATAAAGCAGAAACTAACACACAATCGTAAAGCAATTATAATCCAATAAAGATGTTTAAAAAAATGAATATAGGGTCTTCCCTGGTGGCGCAGTGGTTGAGAGTCCACCTGCCAATGCAGGGGACACGGGTTCGTGCCCTGGTCCAGGAAGATCCCACATGCCGTGGAGCGGTTGGGCCCGTGAGGCATGGCTGCTGAGCCTGCGTGTCCAGAGCCTGTACTCTGCAACGGGAGAGGCCACAACAGTGAGAGGTCCGCGTATTGAAAAAAAAAAAAAAAAAAAAGGAATGTAGGGCATGTACTATTTTCTCTGACAATTATCTTGTGGTCTCTAACAATGCACTATTTTAATATGAACATATTCTTTTCTTTCTTTCTACAGTCTCAATTATGTATTGGATAATTTTCTTCAATATAATTGTTACCTCCTATAAGATGAAAACATATATTCTGTAAGCAGTATCACTTTGTCATCCACTATACTTCTGTACTATACTCGTTAACCCAGAAATAAAGTGGCATTATATGTTTTTAAAAATGCAGTCTTAATGCTGCCTATGTTTACAAACACTGATCACCAAAAACACAGTTCAGTCATTGACAAAGCACATTAATTCCAGGTACATTAGTGTATAAAGGCAGAAGACATATTTCCCACTGGGGTCAAATAGAAAAATGTCAATTATGAAAGGTTAGATGAACACAATATCCAGAATATTTAGAAAGATATCCACATGCTATGACCTTTCACCTAAGATGATAATGTTGTGTGGTATGTGAAAGCAAACCTAACCTCTGGAATTTTTTAAGTCTTTTCAAATACTTAATAATAAAGTCACAGTAGTATATTGTATAATATCTGTGAATTTGTAAAGAAAGGAACATAGAAAATAACTATTCACAGGTCTGTCATTTTCTAAGTGCATCAGCCTTACACAATCTTCAATATTGAATCTTCTTCATCTTATGAGTGAGGTTCAATGACCAGACCTGAAAGTTCCATTGGGATAGTAAAGGATTAATGGTCTTGTAGTGCTTGTTTGCTGACATACTCTGCTGATTACTGTGCAAATCCTACCTTTTTCATTAATGGTAGAGAAGGGAAGAGCACTCTTTTCAACTTCTATTACAACTTATTTTCTGCTGTAAAAATGGTCTAGTCAATTCCTAGTAGAAAATAATTACAAGATTTATAGTCACTTGATCCTGTTTAAAGGTCGCCAAGGCTGAATAAATCAAAATGTTTAAGGATAGTAATATGTCCATAGTTGAGGAATACAGTTTACAAAGTTTTCAAAACAAAAAGGTTAATTCAAAGAAGACCTTCTTATTGACAACCAGGAATGTTCAGTATTGCTTAGTTAGAAGTTTGTCACTGAAAGTTTCAAAACAAAACTTTGAGGGCTTCTCTGGTGGCTCAGTGGTTGAGAGTCCGCCTGCCAATGCAGGGGACACGGTTCGTGCCCCAGTCCGGGAAGATCCCACATGCTGCGGAGCGGCTGGGGCAGTGAGCCATGGCCGCTGAGCCTGCGCGTCCGGAGCCTGTGCTCCACAACGGGAGAGGCCACAACAGTGAGAGGCCCGCGTACTGAAAAAAAAAAAAAAAAAAAAAAAAAAAAACTTTGAGACACCCTAGGACATCAGGTAAATTTTACTCGTCACATGCCCAAGTAGTCTCAGGACATAATTAGGAGCTTCCAGTTGGATGTCATTACAGGTAGGGAAATCAAGTGGGAAATGGGTTGCTGACCTACCTACACGCTTAAGAGAAAAACAAATGTCAACAATATGTTGCTCCAAAGTGAGTGTGGCCCTATGGACCTCTCAACTTGCAGTTGGTATCAGAAGTCTTAGGCAGACTTGGCAGTCTGGCGAAATGAAAACTAAGAGTTTGTCTAAACCTGGATAATATCTTAGGTGGAAGAGATATTTATTTGATGGTTCTATATATGATTTGACATTCTGATTTGTCATGTCAAATAACTGGTTTACATTTCCTAATCACTGTGTACTATTTGACATGAACACCATCAGTTTCATCAACCTGTGTAATGGTCAATGTTATGTATCAACTTACGTAAGCTATAATCTCCAGTTATTCAATCAAAAACTAATCTAGATTTTGCTGTGAAGGTGTTCTGTTGATGTGACTAAACTTTACAGTCAACTGACTTTAAAGGAGATTATTCCAGGTATTCTGGATGGGTCTGATTCAATTAGTTTAACAGCCTTAAAAAGCAGAGCTGAAGTTTCCCTGCAGAAGAAGAAATTCCCCCTGTGGATAGTAGCTCCAACTTATGACTGAGAGTCCTGGTCTGTGATTGCTGATGTGGCCTACAGATTTTGGACATACCTTGCCTCTCTCACATTTGCATATATCAATCCCATGCAATGATTCTCTTAACATGTATCCCTATGATTTTGTTTCTCTCATTGATCTCTGATTCAACTTGAAAAACAATAATTTTATTTTAAGCAAAAATTCATATGTATTATTTGAAATTATCCTCTGTCTCTAATAGCAAAACTTCATTTTAATAAAATTAATTCACTTACATGTTTAACAAAGTTTGGTAGAGTTATAAATATGTTTTGGTCAACTATGTATGTGCTTGTTGAAATGCAAATTTAAATAAAACAAAAATCCTGCCCTCAAAGATTTGTGTGAAAATATGTTTATGAATACCTAAAATACAAGGTAGGAAATGTGAAGCACTATAAAACCTAGGCAGGTAAATTACTGTGAGAGCTCTGATGAAGAAAATATTACTTCCATTTAGGGGAATTTGATTTTCCCTCAAAGTTATATAATAGAATTTCATCTTTATCCAGACTCAACCTTTGACTTTGGTGTTGAAACAAGCTATAATGGTACTTATTGTATAGTCAGCTATGTGGGGACACTTAACAGAGACCAGCCGTTCACTTCCCATGAACCAAGGTTATTCCACAATGATTTTGTGTCACAATTGATATGAACCACATTTGAAGGAGTCTGAAAGTGAAAGGATCACTAGAAAAGTCCATGAATCTTGTAAAAGATTACTTTTGTGGCATAGGATTTTTTAGTATTACTAACATACAACTTAGAAATGAGAGATAGCATATGAGTTCAAGTGTCACTGATAACTTTCATTTTCTGCATCTTGAGAGAGGAGAAAGCACATTTAATCTTGTCTACACTTGGGGTTTGGGTTTTCCTGTATAAGATTCATTATTATAATAAATGGGTTGCTAGAATATGTGTTAGAAAATTATTAAAATATTCCTTACATGATGCTGTACTGCAATTTTTGCATGATGGACTTGAGATATTTTACACTTAAATAAATAAAATGCAAAATTTTCTTCTCTGCTCCAGAGAGTATAAGGATAATAACAATAATTTTAAAAGCTTTTAAAATTTAGAAACTCAACATGAGAAATACTGACCCAAGTGCTAAAAACAAAACAAAAAAAATTGAAGATCACCTATCTACTGTCTATGAATGTGCATATTTAATATGCACTGACATTCACTTTTCAGTCTGAAGAATGATATCTAAACTGACATGATACTAATTATTCACTGGAGATGTTTTCTGAACACCAGTTTTTCTTGATTATTCCATATTTTCATAGATCTGGATGTTAAACTTTTCTTTCTGCAGCAAGAACTTTCTTACTAATGACTACTGGTATTTTAATTAGAAGAAATATACTAGCACTGAGAAAACTGGGTTCTCCTTATGTAGGCTTTTTCATTAAAATCGCCATACAATCTCAAGCAAGATCTGGGCCTCAATTTTCTCAACTTGTTTGAACTACCTGAACTAATATTATTGTTTTATATTTTAGTCTGTTATCTTTATTGTATGCTTCTTGATTCACAGAACAGTAAAGTATAAGTCTGTTGAGAAACAGAAGTTAAGATGGCCTTTTCTTATATACATATTAATAACAATATAATAAGTTTTTGACCTATAAACTGCATCCTCTCTGTGCCTCAAGATTCTTCTTAACTCAGTCCATTCTTCACAGCCAAAATAATAATTTTCATAATATGTCATTTGAACATATAACTCCCACATTAAAAAGTCTTCCATGGCCCCTTGTTACCTATCAAATGAGATCTAGGCCAAAACTAGTAAAACTTGTCAAATCACTGGTCTAAGAATATAGATTTTGATTTAGAGTCCTGGTTTTGAATCCTTTTCTAACACTTATTAGATATATGTCTCAATTTCAAAATCTGTAAAATAGTGACAGTAACATTGTATATTCCATAGGATGATAGGGAAAATAAAAATGATATATTTGAAAACTGCTTGGAACTATGCTTATTACTTGTAAGCATTCAATATATATTACCTATTACTAGTAGTAGTATCATTCCCAATGCCTTTCTGTTCCTTACATATGTTCCTGTTTTATATCTCAATTTTTTCTTATACTATCAATCTTACAAGACCAACTTAATGTCAATTCCTCTAATAATAATTCCAAGTAGTCAATAAATATTTATTAATGATGGAGTATGTTTTATCCCTTATAAATACATGAAAGGAATTTATAATTTGTAGTGAACCTTACAAATAAAAACAAAATTCAGTAAATTAATTAGATATGCATGAAATTCAGAAGGACGTAATAGAGAATATAAGCCTGTATTTGGGAATCTCAGAAAATAATGTTTAAGTTGAAGTTTGAAGAGTAAATGAATAGAACATGTCCAAGTTATTAGAGCATTCCAAGTTGAGAGAAACTGACACGATCATTCCAGAAATAAGGAATTGCTTATGAAAAAGACAGAATACTTGGCATGATTAGTTGACTAAAACTGCAACTAAATATAATTTACTTGATCTCCTTAATTTTCTTCTAATACTTACCTAATATCTAGGTGAATCTAACCATTGTCTTATTTTTTTCCAACTTTAAAATGGGGATAATAATAGTGCAAATATCATAAAGATTTTCTGAGGACTAAATGAGTTCATGTAGAAAAAATGATTACATCAATATCTAACACAAAATGCCAGACAATTATTAAGTTATATGATAAAATATCATTATCATCATTATCATCATCTTGGCAAGAAAGTAGAGAGGTGATGGGGTGGGAACTTGGGTAGACATTGATGGGGCAGGAAATGGGACCCATTATAAAGGATCCTGATCAAGAATGGCCTTTAATATCTATCTTACAAAATAATTTGGATTTTGTCACTGAACCTTGGAAAGTCATGGAATTCTTTGGGACAGGGAGTGGAGGATCATATTTTCAAGTAAGAATGATAATATTTAAAAGACAGCCACCAAGATGGTCCTCAGTGATGTTATTTCCTGGTTTTCATGCTCTTATCTATCTACTCTCCCCTTTATGGAAACAAACCAGAGTTTGTTTCCATGAGTAATAAGTTATGGCACATATGATGGTATATGATTTCCAAGGCTAAATCCTATATGATATGGCTGTCTCTTAGAACACTCACCCTGGGTGATGTCAGCTGCCATGTGAAACGGAAACCAAAGCATCCCTAAGAAGAGTCCACTGGTGAGGAACTGAAACTTCCTGCCAATAACTAATGAGACACTGAGGCACGCAGCCAACAACCATGTTAGTAAGCCATCTTGAGAAGGGCTGCTTCTTCAGCTTTATTTAGACTGTCAGATAGCTACAGTGCTGGTTGATGCCCTGACCACAGTCTATGAGAGACCCTAGACAGAACCAGTAATCTAAGCTGTTGTTGAGTTCTTACTGTAAAAATATGAAATAATAAATGTTTGTTCTTTTATGTTGCCAAATTTGAGGATACTTTGTAACGTAGTATTAGGTAAGCAATAAAAAGTTCAAGAAAATTTCATTGATATATTTTTTTTTCCACTTATTTACCAGAGCAGTAAGCATTGTATTTGAATATAATTTATCTTCCCTGGTTATAAGTCAAGAAATGCTAATAAATGTGCTTATTAGGATGCTTTGCTCATAATACTTAAGGAGTAAGTGAATTAGTGCATTTGTACCATCACATGAGAATTACAATGGTGAATATTTCAATGAATTAAAGGAAAATCTAATTATGTAACAGTATATAGTCAAAATACCAGTCAATTTTGCTAGACTCACAAAAAATATTTGAACATTTTATAGTAGGCTCCAACACAATATTTTAAATTCTATTAGTATGTTAAAACAAACTTTTAATTTGCCTACATCTAAGTTTTCTTTTATTGTCTGGGGAAAAATATTAATCATAGTTTTTCATTTCTTTGAGGAAAAACAATTTTTATTGGTTTCTTGCTTTGAATATAAAAGAAAGATATTGTGTGTTGCAATGACACTACAGTTAGATATTGCAGAGTAAATTGTCCTACTTAAAAGTCATTAAATGGCAGAAACCATATGGATGCTATCATGAGATGATTGTGATAATAAGCAATGGCTGCAAAACAGTGAGGAGGGCCTAGCTGAGACTGAGATGAAGAATATGGGATACAACCAATATAAGATTAACAAGATTGAATATGTCTTACATAGTAACTGTTTGACTAACATTAAGTTATGTATATAAAATCCATCTCCATGTGAATGAAAACATTTCATAATAGCAGGATCCTGACTGAGAAAACCATACATGGAAAGTTATTTTTAAAAGACATGAAATTTTGTATTTCTAAAATTAATCAATCCTCCTCAACCCCAGTGGCATGATTAGGGCTCATAGTGCAATCTTCTGTTTCTCCCTTATGGGTTTCTATGTTACAACTAACTGCATTATTAACAGTCCTCAAGTGTATCTTAATTGTCTGTTATAGAACACTGAAACAACTGAATAATAGAAGTTATTTTCAAATGCAGATGCAAAATACACCCAAATAGACCATGTGTATTTCCTTAGAACAAATTTCAACAAATTTCAAAAGATTGAAATCATACAGAGTATGCTATATACTATGATAAAATAAAACTAGAAATGGATAAAACAAGGTGACCAAAGATACCAAAATAATTAAAAATTAAATCATATACTTCAAAATAGTTCACAAGACAAAGTATCAAAAATATTAAAAATATGATAAAAATAAAACAGCAAAACTTGTAGGTTCTAGCTAAATTGATGCTTAAAAAGAAAATCTTTTTACATCTACATATGAGAAACACTGCATATTTCTGTCTTTTTCTCCATTTTGGATACCACAAATGCTAAGAAAAGTGGATGCAGTCATCTTTTATTAAAAACAAATGAAAAGAGCTGATAAAAACAAATGAAATTTTGCTTTGATCCAAGCAAAATTGATCCAGAAAAATAAAATAAAATTCATCAAGACCAAAAACAAAATAAAAATCACTAGATAGTGTACAGACAATAAAATGACAATAAGAGAATATTATAAAAAATTTCATATAAGTAAATTAGACATCAATGAGGAAGTTGAAATATTCTTTGAAAAATGAAACTTATTGAAACAAATACAAGAAGAAGTAGGTGACTCAAATAGTTCAATATCTGTCAAAACTTTAATAATCTTACCATGAAGGAATTTTCAAGCTCTGATGACTTCATTGATAAAGCCTACAAAAGATATATGAAAAAAAGTATACTATCTATTTTGAACATGTTTTTTGGACATTAGAACAGAACATCTAGCATTTGTTCAATAAAGCCAGCCCAATGAAAATAACACATCCTTATAAGGATATTAAAATAGATGAGTCTTATAATCAGTATCCCTCATAAATACAGTGTTTTTAATATTTTAATAAACTGAATAAAAAATTATAAAATATATTAACTTCATGACAAGGCAAGTGTACACAAAGAATACAAAGTTAAAGGTAATCAATACAACTAACCACATTAAGAGACTAAAAAAATTAAAAATGCTAAAATTAATGGCTCTGATTTAAATAAATGAAAAAATAAATTATCAGCAAACTAGGAAGAAGTATTCTGGGTAAGAGAATGTCTTCAATATATGGTGCTGAAATGACTGGGTTACAATATGGGGAAAGTAAACCTTTATCAATACCTCACACCATACACACACACACACACACACACACACACACACACACAAATACGTGGTGGATTACATACATCTAAATGTATAAAAAAGATAGATTAATTATCTTCATGGTGTTAGGGAAAGACTTTTTTCATATCAGTAACAAACATATTATAACAGAAGACAAAAGATAAATTGGAATACAGGAGAAATAGAAGTTAAAATTTTCAAAACTTATCTTAAACCAAAAAAAAATTAAGCAACTAATAAGTCAGATACTGGGAAAAAGGTACTCACTCTTCACAAGTCTGAATAATGACTCAGACTAACAATATTACAACTTTTACAGATATATATATATATATCAAAACAATTTAAAATGGACAAAATATTTGAACAAGTACTTCAAAAGAAATGAAATCTAAGTTGCCAATAAACATAGGAAAAGTTGTTCTGCATTATTATTCAGTTCAAATTAAAATCACAATGGGATATACATACACATTGACTAAAATGGCTAAAATTAAGGAAATACATGTTTATTGAGAATATACAGTGACTGGATTTTCATTCATTATAGTGTAATTATAAAATTGTACAATTAAGTTGGAAATTATTTGATAGTATTTGTTATAGATAACCATATACTTTCCCTATATGCAGTGATTCTACTTTAAGTTTTTATAAGAGAAATGTGTGTTTATGTCTAAAAAAATGACTTGTTCAAGAATATTCAGTAAATATTTACATAAAATAACCCGCATTGGAAACATTTCAAGTGTTCATCAAGAAGAGAATGAACACGCTTTGTAGTATATACACAGTACTTTACAGCAATAAAAAAGATCTAATTATTCACATGTGCATTAAAATAATTTACTCTCAAAGCTATTCTGGTGAGAGAAAGAAGACAGTCATGAAAGAAAGAGTGCATTCTGGATTAGGCAGGTGTTATTCATATCAACAGAAGTCAGATTTGCAGTTACTTCTCCAGGTTATTTTCTGGAAAAGAATGATAGAGATATTCTATAATATTATTTTTAATGTGATTAAAAGGTTTTTACATATTTTAAATGCCTTTAACTCTATGCTTAGGACTTGTGCTTTTTACTGTATGTAGATGATATCTCAATTTAGAAAGAGAAATAATCTTAGCCTAATATATAAAAATTTCAACCATCTTTTTATAATCCTTGCTCCAAAACCCTGACTTTCAGATAATGCCTTTTGTTTCTGTGAGAGCTCACTAAATTTATGTTTCCATTTTCTTAATGTTCACTGTAGTTATTTACATTATTTATACCACTGCCAAGTTGATGATATAAATTATTTTTCTACATATTATTTTCCAATGCTGAAGGAAAGTGTGAATTTTACTGCTACTTTGACAAGAAGTCATCAGGGGAATTTGTGAAAGTGCCAATCAGTACATATTTATTATTGGGTAAAATCTTTTATGATCTTCTCATTTCTCTAATTCTGTATTCCTCCCCAGCTTTATTTTTTTTACCAAAAGGAACCCTCCTCTGCATTTTAGCCACACCAGCATCCCCTGGGTTTTTTCTGCACATCAACATTACCTTCTGTCACGTTCTACTATTGATATGTTTCATTTTTGCAGACATATTGCACTGGAAATTTGCATTTGTTTGATTATTTATTCAATGTTTATTTCTGCCACTAAATTGTAAGTTTCATAAGTAAAGACGTCATGGTTTGAATTTGTGAGTTTTTGGCTTGTTTCTTTGGTTGACTGGTTATTACTAGGTTGGCTGATGGTGGTTCTTGCTGTTTTACTCAGTAACTTTTTGTCTCCAGCACCTTACAGTTGTTACAACAAACAGTAGGAGCTTAGTATCTATTAATAAATTAATATTAATAACATTTGGTTTAATCAGTTTGAGACACTGTAAAAATTACCTAGACTAGTTGGCTTGTTGAGGGCTCAGAAAAATGGTTAGTATTTTTTTAGAAATATTTTTTTAGGTATGTACATTTTTTTTCAAGATATAATGCTACTGAACACTTATAGACTACAGTATAATATAAACATAACTTTTATATGCACTGGGAAACCAAAAAAAATATGTGACTCACTTTATTGTGATATTTGCTTTGTTGTAGTGGTCTGGAATCAAACATTCAATATATCCAAAATATGCCTATAATTGCATTAATTCTAATTCCATTATAAGGACCTTATGATCATAATTCCCTCATGATCTAATTATCTCCCAAAGGTCCCATCTCCAAATATGACATTGGGAATTATGTTCAATGTATGAACTCAAGTGGGACACATTCAGTCTATAGCAACACTGTAAATATAATTAGTCTTGGTTTTACAGACCCTTAGTACAGCCCCTGTTTCTATAGCTCAGCAATGTACTCACGCTTTCCTCAGCCTTCAAAAATTAAAGCCTCTAGGTTTCTGGTTCAAGACGGTAATGTAAAAATTCCTTAACCCACCTCCATCTATAGAACTGAATCTTCAGCTATGTATGGAAAAATTTTCTCTAAAAAAAAAAAAAATCTTGAAAACTAGCTGAACAACTCTTACACGTCAGGCAAATGAGAAAGAAAATAAAATCACATCAAATCAGGTAGGAGAGGCTGAGATACAATCTTGCCATAAACCCTACTCTTGGTAAAGTGACCCACACTTGGAAAAGAACTCAAAACATGGAGCTTTTCCCTGAGGAGTGAAGAGTTTGAACACTAGTTATGACACCTCAACTTTTAAGACCTGCACTTGAGAGACAAGTCCCCAAAACATCTACCTTTGAAAGTTAATGGGGCTCACATCCACCAGAATCAAGAGACCATAGTAAACTAAGAAATAGCTCTTAAAGGGCATGCATGTCAATATTCACTTGGCCCTGGGACCAGACCAGAGACAACAGATTGAGAGGTACCCAGACTTTAGGTGAAAGAGCTTATTTTTTGTCTTAAGGTATCAACTTGAGGGGTAGGTGGCAAATTTAACACACATCTAGGGGCTTCCTGGGATATTTTCTGAGGATGCAGGCTTGGGGGCACCATCTTTGGTGTGTTCTCCCTCTGCCTTGCTTCAGCTGGTGGGCACCACATTTGTGGTCTTCTCTGCCACAGTCCAGCTCACTTGTATCGCTCAGAAAGAAGCTTGTACCCTCCTCTAGCACCAAATTTTTTGTGGCTGCCACCCAGGGAACACCTCTAGATTACCTGGCTCTGGTTGTCACCAGGGCTAACACTCAAGGGTCACACAGGACTACAGCCAATAGAGAAATAGTTCTTAAACAGCTATACCCCCAGGTGATAGCAAGAGGAAATCCTTCCAGAAGCCAAGACTTTCTGTGAAAGAGGGCTATTAGCTTATCTTCATAGCTGTGACGTGAGGGGCAGCATTCTAATTAAACACTCATCTAAGGGATGATGCTAATCTTTCTAGAGACCTTGGAGGGTGGGCACTATCTTCATGTTCTCCCATTGCTGCATTCCAGAGTGCCAGTATCTCCTAGAGAGGAGCTTTTATATGTGTCTGGTGCCCCAGATATTATGTCTGGTGCCATGGATTTTTTTTGTTGCTGTTTGTTTTTTTGTGGTACGTGGGCCTCTCACTGTTGTGGCCTCTCCCGTTGCGGAGCAACAGGCTCTGGACGCGCAGGTTCAGCGGCCATGGCTCACGGACGCAGCCACTCTGCGGCATGTGGGATCTTCCCGGACTGGGGCATGAACCCATGTCCCCTGCATCGGTTGGCGGACTCTCAACCACTGCGCCACCAGGGAAGCCCAGGTGCCATGGATTTTGAAGCTGCCACAAGGGATGCCTCTTGACTGCCTGGTTCTGGTGACTAGGAAACCTTGTGATTCTGGTTCCAATGGGACTTTAACAATTGGAGAGAAAGTTCTTGGCAGGCTACCACCCAAGGGCATTTCACAGGTAGCAGACTGATACGCCCTTAGTTTTTCTGTAAAAGAAACCTATTTGCTTGTCCAAAATATTCAACCTAAGAGTCTGAAGCATATATCTGACAAAATATATGTAAAAATAGACTTACATTCACATCAGACAAAATAGACTATAGAACAAAGACTGTAATAAGAGACAAAGAAGAGGATTACATAGTGATAATCAATCCAACAGTAAGCTAGGCTATAACATTTGTAAAGATTTATGCACTAAACACATGAGCACCTAAATATATAAAGTGAACATTAAGAGACCTAAAGGGAGAAAAATACAGTAATATAACAATAGTAGGGGATTTTAATATCCCACTTTCATCAATGGATAGATTATTCAGACAGAAAATCAATAAGTAAACACTGGTCTTAATAGATATAGAGAAAGCACTTGAAAAAATTCAAGATCTATTTCTAATAAAACCTCTCAACACAGTGGATACAGAGGGTAGTTACCTCAGCATGACAAAGATCATATACTCCCTCTTGCTAACGTCAAAATTATTACAGAGCTATAGCAATCAAAACAGTATGGTATTGGCATAAATCATACAATAGATCAATGGAACAAGACAGAGAGCTCAGAAATAAACCCACACATATATGGTCATTTAATTAGGGAAAAGAAGCCAAGAGCATATAAAGGGGGAAGGATAGTCTCTTCAATAAATGGTGTTGGGAAAACTGTCGACAGTCACATGCAAAATGGTGCAACTAGATTACTATCTTACACCCTACACAAAATTTAACATAAAGCAGACTAAAGACTTGGATGTAAGACATGAAACCATAAAACTCCTAAAAGAAAACATAGGTAGTAGCCTCACTGACATCAATCTTATTGATATTTTTGTGGATCTGCCTCCCAAGGCAATGGAAACTAAAGCAGGAAAAAGAAAAAAAAAAGGAATTACAGCAATCTAAAAATGTTCTGCACAGCAAAGGAACTCACCTTCAAAATGAAAAGACAGTTTACTGAATGGGAGAAAATATTTGCAAATGATATGATCAATAAAGGGTTAATATTCAAAATCTATAAAAAACTCACACAACTCAATAGTAAAAAAAAAAACAAGTTGATTAAAAACTGGGCAGAAGATCTGACAGACATTTTTCCAAAGAAAACATACAGATGGTCAATGGGTACATGAAAAGTTTCTCAGCCATCAGGAAAATGCAAACCAAAACCACAATGAGATATCACCTCACATCTGTTAGACTATTATGAAAAAGACAAGAAATTACAAGTGTTGGTGAGAATGTGGAGAAAAGAGAACACTTGGGCACTGTTGATGGGTAAGTAAATTGGTGTAGTCACTACAGAAAATAGTATTGAAATTCCCTCTAAAATTACCAATAGAACTATAAAATAACAGAGAAGTATACTTTAAGACACATTTCTGATATTTCTTTTATTGTTGCAGTGAAGTTACATGCTGATTATAGGCACTTTCTTTATTCCTGTATAACCTTAACTATTCAGTTGTGGAGGTATAAATATATTATAAATTGTATGCTGCAGGAAGTACTATCATTTAAAGAGAAGCAGGGAACATACTTACTTAGATTAAGTAAGCCTTCCCAATGCTGGCATTTATTGTATACATTTACATATTGTAAAAAGCTTTAAAAATACATGGAGTTAGTTAGAAAGAAAAAAAAAGAATAATGTGTTCTCAAAATCATTGGTGGCTGGAGTACATTGTTTTTATAAGTATATGTTTATGTGTCTTTTTCTGGTAACAGACTCAACCTGTGTTTGAATTTATATTAATAATTATGCTTACTAATTTAGATAGGTTTAAGAATCAATGTTTGGTTGTGAGAGCGAATACCTGCTTACCTTCACTTGTTCTTAAAACACTGATTTATAAAATAATCAATACTAATATTAATAAGTCCATTAAATAATTTAGGAAAGAAACACAAGGAACCAACTTATTTTTTACTTTTGGATGATAAACAATAGAATGGCAGGAGTTTTTATTTTCTCATCTTATTACATGAGAAGTTAGCTCTATAAATCTCCATGCATATCACTGCTTGTTAAATAGCACAAAATAAAATCAATAGTCAATGAAATTGTATTTTCAAGCTTCAAAGTGCTATAAACAATAGAAAATTATTTTAAAAATCTTTTGTAAGGAATGCAATTGACAGCTTCTTTTCTAGTACTGATAGTGGTGGTATGATTTGAATATCAGTAAAGATACTATTATAATAATAGCTATAATGTGTTACTTCAGTTTCTAAAATGATTGTGACTTATACATAGGTTGATAATATTTTCTGTCAATTGCCTAAGAACAGTCTGTTTCACTGCTGGAGAAAGTGTAGACTAGGAGACTTGGAGTCAGTTGTGACCACTGCAAAGAAGTGTGATCTTGAAGGCAGTCACATTTATTTCAGAAGGAGGTAGGCCAGATGTGGCAGTTAAATGTGCCAGCTCAGACCAATAAACATTAAGTTGATTTAATGCTCAGTCTAGGAAAGTTAAGAGAGTCCCTTAAATTTATTTTACTTGGGGTCAATATCTCCCTAGAAAAAAATCAGTAGATTAGAGATGCTAAAAACCAGGCCTGAAAAAAATAAATATCTCCAAAGATTCAAAAATTTTAGAAAAAAAATGACAAATTTATTAATAATTTCCTAACTTAATATTACTAAGAATGTCAGATAACATTTTCCTCAATCTTCCTTATGCCACCTGAATTTCTGAAATAAAATGAAGATTTTGTACACATACAGAAACTGCCAAAACACCAATATTCCCCTTGAAAGGGGAAAGTAATAAAATAGAAGAAAAAAAATGAAACCTAAGATCATACTAGAATACAGAAAAGTGTTGGTTCATACAGATTTCAGATAATATGTGATAAAAGGGAAAACAACTCAAGACCAGATCTTGTGAATAAGTTTTGGGGCCATACCTGAAAAACACCTGAAAGCCACCAACAACTGTCCAGGACTCAGATGGTGAAGACTACCTCTAATCTGATTCTGTGATAAAATAACTATTTTAATATATCTTGAATGATTATTGCAAGCAAGTGTGAGTGAAGAGTGAGTTCAGTAAGAGAAGTGATGTCAGCAAGACAGCAGACAATGAAAATCCAGCCCTCACTCTCAAACAAAAAGAATAAACAAGTCAACTGTCTAACAATGAGTATAGTTCTGGGAGATACTGGAATACATTTAGGGACAGCAGCAACTCAGAGGAATGCAGAGACTAGGGATAGCTGTACAGAAATGGACAGGAAACATTCCACCTATATCTTATCATTTCTGTCACCAGCTCAGTGCTGTGGAGAATTCCACTAACTCTAAGTTCCCCCAGGCAGAAGGTGGAGAGGGTGGACTTCAGCAGCCTTTTGCCATAAAGGATAAGCCCTAGCTACCAACACAGAGGTCTCCCAAAGTTTTCACTGATATGGACTCTAGCTGCTGGAGTTGCTGAGATCCATAGCTCCTGCATGCCTTGGAGCTAGAACCTCTAAGTACTGACACTCTCCAACCTGGATTTAGAGCCACAGTACCCATGCAGACTAGGTGTTCCTGAGCCCATGAGCCATGATCACCACCAAGTGCACAATCATGTACTTCTCCCAGCATATAGCAGTGCCACTGTGCACTCTCATGCCTGCAACAAGTACCTGCCACAAAGCACACTTATGAGGTCAGATATCTGCCACAACTAGACTCAACCCATGCATGCCTCCCTAAGACAGTACCACCACACACCCCCAGAACCCCTGTCTTTCTAAGTTCCTCAACATGGATCTGACTGAGAGCCACAGTATACCTCACCCAGCTGTTGTCCTTATGGCCACCCATGTAAGGAAGTCTTTTTCTACCTAGACCAGTTTGTGATATTTGAAAGAGGTGACTACTTGTTCAAATGAAAATACAGCAGCACAGGGCAAAAAGGAACATGAAAAATCAGGGAACATGATACCTCCAAAGGAACACAATAATGCTCCAGTAACCAATCCTAAAGAAACAGAAATGTATGAAGTGCCAGACAAATAATTCAAAATAATTCTTTTAAAGAAGATAATTGGTACTAAAAGAGAACAGACCTAGACACCTCAGCAAGAAGCAGGAAAATGACAAGAACAAAATGAGAAGTTCAACAGAGAGAAAAATTATAAAAAAAACAAACAAAAAAAGAGAAACACTAGAGCTGAAAAATATGTCTGAAATGAAAAATACAATAGAGAGCTTCAATAACAGATTTGATCAAGCAGAATAAAGAATAAGTGGGACTTCCCTGGTGGTGTGGTGGTTGAGAATCTGCCTGCCAATGCAGGGTACACGGGTTTGAGCCCTGATCTGGGAAGATCCCACATGCCGCGGAGCAACTAGGCCTGTGAGCCACAACTACTGAGCCTGCGGGTCTGGAGCCTGTGCTCCGCAACAAGAGAGGCCGTGACAGTGAGAGGCCCACACACCGTGATGAGAGTGGTCCCCACTCACTGCAAATAGAGAAAGCCCTCACACAGAAACAAAGACCCAACACAGCCAAAAATAAATTAATTAATTAATTTTAAAAAAGAATAAAGAATAAGATAATTAAAATACAAATCATTTGAAATTTTCCAGACAGAGGAGAAAGAAAAGGAAAAAAAGAATGAAAAAGAATATAGAATGCTTACAGTATTTATGGGATACTGTCAAGAGAACCAATAAACACTTTATGAAGCCTCAGAAGGAGGAGAAAAAGGAAGGGAAAGAAAGCTTATTTAAAGAAATAATGGCTAAAATCTCCCTAAATATGTGGAAACCAATCATCATCCAGTTCCATGAAGTTTAAAAGTCCCTGTACAGTATCAACCACAATAAGACACTGCCAAGACACATAATAATCAATTTGTCGAAAGTCAAGGACAAAGAGAATTTTGAAAGCAGCAAAAGTGACATATAAGGGAAGCCCCATAAGACCATAATCATATTTTACAGCAGAAACTTTGCAGGACAGGAGAGTCAGATGAAATATTCAAAGTTCTGAAATAAAAAGCTTGCCAACCAAAAATCTACCTGTAAAAATATCCTTTAAAATGAAGGAGAGGGCTTCCCTAGTGGCGCAGTGGTTGAGAGTCCCCCTGCTGATGCAGGGGACATGGGTTCCTGCCCCAGTCCGGGAAGATCCCATGTGCCACAGAGTGGCTGAGCCCTTGAGCCACGGCCACTTGGCCTGTGCATCCGGAGCCTGTGCTCCACAATGGGAGAGGCCACAAGAGTGAGAGGTCTGTGTACTGCAAAAAAAAAAAAAAAAAAAAAAAGAAGGAGAGTAGTCTTTCCCAAACAAACAAAAACTGAGAGACTTTATAACCAATTCGGTGAAGACATAAATATGGCTAAAGTTAAATACATAATCAACATAGAACAATTCAATACAATAGTGATGGTGCATAAATTATTTTTCACCCTGATATAAAAATTACAAGACAAAGATATTAAGAATAACTATAATCACAAAAGTTTGTTAATGGATACAATATAAAAAAAGTAAACTATGACTACAAGAAAACAAAGTGCATGTGTATGTGTGTAGTAAAAGTGTAGAGATATTATATGCACCTGAAGTCAAGTTACCATCAACTTAAAAGAGACAATTTTAACTATAAAATACTTTATGCAAGTCTCATAGTAACTGCATAGAAAAAACCTATGCAGCTGTCAAAAAAATAAAATCAAGAGCATCAACTAAAATGATTATAAAAATTATCACATAACAAAGGAATACATCAAGAGAGGCAGAGGGGAACTTAACAGCAGCAAAACAGACAGAAAATTATTAACAAAATGGTAGTAGTAAATTCTTATCTATCAATAATTACTCTAAATATAAATAGATTAAACTCCCTAGTCAAAAGATGTAGGGTGGCTGAATGGAGTTTAAAGAAACAAGCTACAGTGATTTGTTGTCTAGAAGAGACTCACTTCAGGTTTAAGGACATGTGTAGGCTAAAACTGAAAGGACAAATGGTAACCAAAAGAAACCGGGAGTAGCTATACTTACATCAAACAAGATAGACTTTAAATCAAAAACTCTCTCTAAAAAAGGAGGAGGTCCTTATATAATGATGAAAGAGTCAATTCAACAGGAAGATACAACAAGTATTCATATATATTACATATATATATATATATGTATACATATATATGTGGCCAACATCAAAACACCTAAATATGTATAGCATATATTGACAGATCTGAAGAGAGAAATTAACAGCAATACAATAATAGGAGGCTTCAATACCTCATGTTCAATGACGGATAGGACATCAAAACAGAAACTCAATAAACAGTAGTTTTGAACAACACTATAGGCCAAACAGGCCTAACAGACATATTTAGAACTTTCCATAAAAAAGAAGAGTACATATTCTTCTCATGTGCACACAGAATAGTTTCCAGAATAGATCATATATTAGGTCACAAAACAAGTCTCAACAATTTAAGAAGATTGAAATCATTCCAAGTACTTATTCAGACCACCATGTAATGAGTTTAGAAATTAATAATAGTGAGAAAATTAACAAATATGTGGAAACTGAAAAACTAATTTTTTAATAACCATTGGGTCAAAGGGGAAGTCAATAGGGAATTTGAAAATCTCTCAAAAGAAATGAAAACAAAAATATAACACACCTAAACTTACAGAATGCAGCAAAAGCAATGGATATGGAAACAACCTAAATTTCTATTGGTGGATAAATGTATATATGTATGTATATACATGCACACACACACACAAAATGTTACTCAGTCTTTAAAAAGGAGATCTGCCATTTACAAAAACATGGATTAACCTGGAGGGCATTATGTTCAGTGAAGTAAACCAGACATAGAAAGAAAAAATACTCTATGATCTCACATATATGTGGAATCTAAAAAATTTATAAATTTTATTAAATTTATAGAAACAGAGATTGAAACAGTAGTTACCAGGGTCAGAGGGTGTGAGAAATGGTAAGATATTGCCAAATGATACAAAGTTTCAGTTTTCTATGATGAATAAATTCTACATAACCAATGGTTAATATAGTTAATTACATTGTATTGTATATGTGAAATTTGCTAAGAGAGTAGATCATAAGTTTTCTCTCTGCCCACACACAAAAACATGACTATGTGAGGATTTGGATTTGTGTTCATTAGCTTGGCTATAGTCATCATTTCACAAAGCATGTGTAGATCAAAACATCATGTTGTACACCCTAAATATAAACATTTTTTTTAAAAAAGAGTAAATACAGTAAGGATGATACTCTTTGGAATAAAAGAATAATACCTTCGGTTACTACTTTTTCTCTGTCCTTAATACTGCCAGTTTGCTATATTCCTGAATTGGCAGAGTACAGCTGTTAAAAATCTTACCTTACCTCTTTTATCTCATTTTATCTGAACTAGAATATTTCAAGAAGGACCTATAAATGTCTCATCCAATAGATACATCATTCCTCAAGAATGGGAAAACAATTACTGAAGAATAAAAGAGAAAAAAAAAAAAAGAAAGAAAGAAATACACTTGGTGAGTTAAAGAAAGAAATAAACCAATAAAAACCAACCAATAAAAAATGTACATAGAAGTTAAGCAAGACTTTGTAAATAGTGAAAGTAAAGACAAATTAATTGTTGTTGCTCTTATTGTAAGTCCCTGAGATTTTTGTTAAGCAGCATTATTGAAGTATGCTGGTTAGTACAATGCCACAATCCACAATTAGCTGATAGGTTTAATTCAATCATGATCATATTACTGAGATGATATTTTAAATGTCTAATCATAAATGACACTAGTAAAATTAGTGTCATTTATAAAATTTTTAAGTGCTACACTGAGTTGTACTTGATTAAGCACTATCTTTTTGTCAATAAAATAATCTAAAACTAAAGAGGGTATAGTACCAGAGAACACAAGTTAAGCAATGTACAGTTTGCAAAGATCTAAGAAAAGTTTCAAATCTGTGCAGATATTTCATTCATTTGTGAAATTTGCATTTCACAGTAGCAGAGAAATCTTGAGAGTTCAGCTGCTTACATGATGTTGTTTTTACTTCATGGAAATAGTGAACAACAAATTGAGATTACTTAAGATATAAAAGATATAATCAAATAAACACACTGAAAAGAAAAATAATACACTTTGAATTTCATAATTTAAAATTTTTGAAATGCAATACATAATACCAATATGTATTAAATACCTTCAGTTTGTTAAAATCTTCAAGTTTTAAGAGTAAAATTTTAAAAACTACAAATGTGCAAGTCCTCTGTGTTAATATATTATTTGACATATTGTCTAAGTAAATAGACTGAATATCAATTAATTACTGACTAAATAATAGTAACTTAATAATATAATAATGCCTAAATAAATTGAGTACAATGAAAAAAGTATACTTAATATGGAACCATTAGAATCGTGTTTTTAAGTAGTATATACTTGTCACGGTATGATACATTTTACAAAAGAAAAGGACATGTGTATACAATGAGATTCCAGTTTCATACATTGTAATTTTAGGACTGGCTTTCTATGGTAAAAGAATTATTAGCAAGTTTTAAATTCATGATAGCTGTATGTATTGTACAAATGTTTTGCTCTAAAATATAAATTATTTCATGATAATAAAAAGCAAATATTATTAAAATATTTAATTTACTCTAGATGTTTTTGCATCTAAATATAACATGGCACTATTTCCTTTTAAATTTTTCTAATACACTAAATGGCTTCTAACTTTTCCATTTTTAATTATCTATAGCGTAATACTTTTAATAAATGATTTTTGGCCTATATTTCAGCTATTATTAACTATCACTAATACTCGTAGTGACCTTCAGAAGCCAGTGAAGAAAATATGATATCATCATAATTTTTTCATTTCTAAATTCAAGCAACCTTAATTATACAATCTAGGTTTTCAGCATATGAGAAAGTGAGAAAATTAGAGACCAGGCATAGAGATTTAAAATAATAATATTCAATTTAATGTTATTCAAGGAATCAAGAAAACCCAGGCAATAAATTTCCAGTTATAAGATACAACACATTTCTAGAATCCCCATTTTTTATTTACTTCCTTGTATTAGGCAGGTAGGCAGTAATGAAAGCCTGACTTTTGAGAAAAAATAAATGGCAAAATTACACAAAATACCTAATCAGTGGAATAATGTTAATCACTTTTCCATTCATATTAGGACTCTCACAAGAAATGTGTTCTACTAAATATTCTTTTTCTTGGCAAGTTTTTTTGGAGGGATTCTTTTTTTCATATGTGAACTTACATATTATAATTTGAGTTGGTAATAACTATATATCACACATTTAAAAATCATGTGACATTACTTAAAAGAGAATTTAAACATATACCATAATCAATGTTCTAAATTTAAAAATATATGTTTTCAAGCATAATTGGTAGGAGATAAGCAAACAGTCATTAGAAATAAGGCAAAGTATTAAAATAATTGGATGTTTTCAACCTTAATTTTTATCTCAAACTCTCATAGAAAGGAGACAAATACTATATAGTAATTTTGAATAGTTCAATTCAGAATTTATATGTGTAAAAAGAAGCCAGATGCCATTCTACTTTCTTTTAATGAAACTTTCCCCTCAGAATGTTATAGTTACTTAATAAAGGTTGTTGGAAATCAACTGAATTACTGACATTTTCACAAAGACAAAGAAATAGGTTGCTTCCATGTCCTGACTATTGTAAATAGAGATGCAATGAACATATTGGTACATGACTCTTTTTGAATTATCGTTTGCTCAGGGTATATGCCCAGTAGTGGGATTGCTGGGCTGTATGGTAGTTCTATTTGCAGTTTTTTAAGGAACCTCCATACTGTTCTCCATAGTGCCTGTATCAATTTACATTCCAAACAACAATGCAAGAGAGTTCCCTTTTCTCCACACCCTCTCCAGCATTTATTGTTTCTAGATTTTTTAATGATGGCCATTCTGACCGGTGTGAGATGATATCTCATTGTAGTTTTGATTTGCATTTCTCTAATGATTAATGATGTTAAGCATTCTTTTATGTGTTTGTTGGCAGTCTGTATATCTTCTTTGGAGAAATGTCTATTTAGGTCTTCTGCCCATTTTTGGATTGGATTGTTTGTTTTTTTGTTATTGAGCTGCATGAGCTGCTTGTAAATTTTGGAGATTAATCCTTTGTCATTTGCAAATATTTTCTCCCATTCTGAGGGTTGTCTTTTGGTCTTGTTTATGGTTTACTTTGCTGTGCAGAAGCTTTTAAGTTTCATTAGGTCCCAACCTAAGTGTCCATCAACAGATGAATGGATAAAGATGTGACACATATATACAATGGAATATTACTCAGCATAAAATAGATAGCTAGTGGGAAGCAGCTGCATAGCACAGGGAGATCAGCTCAGTGGTTTGTGACCACCTAGAGGGGTAGGATGGGGAGGGTGGGAGGGAGGGAGACATAAGAGGGAAGAGATATGGGAACATATGTATAACTGATTCACTTTGTTATAAAGTAGAAACTAACACACCATTATAAAGCAATTATACTCCAATAAAGATGTTAAAAAAAAAAGACAAAGAAATAAAGTTAAGCTGCAATATGTTTCCTATTGAAATAAATTGAAGAAATATGTCTTTATGCTATTTCATTCTTACAAGTAAGATATAGTCTTCTAGTCCTCAGTGGTAGGTATTATTTGTCACACTGAGTAAAAAATTTGTTTCACATTATGGTAATCTAAAGTGGTAAAATATATATATATATATTATTTTTAAAAAAATCTGAGACTTATAGAAGATCAAAAATCAACTGAAATTTTAAGAAAAATCTATATACATGCCCTTCTTAATGAAAGCATATGTCTGAAACTTCAAATAAAAAAAATGTGTTCTCAGTTGGGTGCCTCTTCAAATGAGTAGTTCATGACACTACTTTTAAAAATATCTCTTTTGCTTTTAGCTTATTTTTGATTGCTTAGATAGGAATTCACTTGACTATAGAGAAAACCTACTTCTTCTCAGATAAACTCAAAGAAACTTAGAGGAACTTACACCGTGATCTGAATCATTGTGGATAGATAATTCATGCAGTTGAACAATAAAAACTTGAAATTTCTTGAATAGTTAACTTAATTTTCTTTCATTAATTCTTGGACTATTTATCTATAATCCTTATAAAGATAGTGCTTTGGTTTTAATTTTGCAGACTTCTCTTTGGCTTATTTTTGTAGAAAATTTTCCTATACTCTACCTCTTTAAATTTTTAATAATAACAAATTACAAATTTCTAAGTCTTAATAAATGTTAAAGTAATTGTGCTCAATTAAGAATAAGTTAACTTAGAGATTTTTTGAATTAAAACCTGCAAAATAGGAAATCATATTTGCAAACTGAGAACATTTGCACAGTCTTAAATATTTGCACTAGGAACATATGGGCATTAAAACATTTAACTTTGTTTTCCTTTCTGTCCATATGCAAAGATTAGAAACCAGTTTTTAAATCTGGATTTTATTTTCATTTTCAAATTTTGTCAAAGAATGTACTCAAACAAATTAATAGAATTTATAATAAAAAATGAATGGAGGGCTTCCCTGGTGGCGCAGTGGTTGAGAGTCCGCCTGCCGGTGCAGGGGACGCGGGTTCATGCCCCGGTCCGGGAGGATCCCACATGCCACGGAGCGGCTGGGCCCGTGGGCCATGGCCGCTGAGCCTGCGCGTCCAGAGCCTGTGCTCCGTGACGGGAGAGGCCACGGCAGTGAGAGGCCCGCGTACGGCAAAAAAAAAAAAAAAAAAAAAAAATGAATGGAGTACAGCTATTTTAATTTTACCCTGAAACCTGAATTGTCTATAAGAAAATTTTAGTAAAAAAGACAATAGAATTCCATCTCTATTCAAACAAAGGAATGGCTACAACCCTTAACCACAGATTTATATGTATTTTAAAGACACACAGAAAATAGAGGTAATACAGGGAGGATACTAATCATAGAGTTGTACTCTCCCCTTTAAACCAAGCACATAATTTCAACCCCTCTATTAAAAGTGACAAATACCTGATAAACTCAACCAACAATCTGCTATATGAGATTAAAATGTCTAAAGGAATAAACAGTACAAGAGTAACAGAGACTATCTCATGAAAATGAAATAGATTAAAGATGGTATCTTTATTTCAAAAACATCAGAAATGATTATTACACATAAGAGCCTAAGTGCTTAGAAGTATGAGGCAAGACAAGGCTAACCCAAGAATCTTTGATACTACATAGTAGTGTCTGAAAGTGTGAGGAGATATGGAATAGAGTATCTCTCAAAACTTCAACAATAATAAAAACTTAATTTCCAATGAATTATGTTAAGTAAAAACCAATTTGAAAATATCTAACTATAAGAACTGAATCAAATAAAATATGAAATTAATAAATTTGGAAAATTATTATTAAGAATATAGGTATACCTCAGAGGTATTGTGGGTTTGGTTCCAGGCCACTGCAATAAAGAAAATACCCCAACAAAACCAGTCACATGAATTGTTTGGTTTCCCAGTGCATAAAAATTTGTGTTTACACTATATTGTAGTCTATTAACTATGCAATAGCATTATGTCTAAAAAGGCAATGTATATACCTTAATTCAAAAATACTTTGTTGCTAAAAAATGATAACCATCACCTGAGCTTTCAGTGAGTCAAACTTTTTGCTGGTGGATTGTTCTACATCAATGTCATTGGCTGCTGACTGATCGGAATGGTGGTTGCTGAAGGCTGTGGTGGCTGTGCAATTGCTTAAAACAAAACAACAATAACACTTGCCATGTCAACTGAGTCTTCCTTTCATGGACAGTTTCTCTGTAGCATGCAATACTGTTTAATAGCATTCTACTTACAGTAAAACTTTGCAAACTAGGAGCCAATCCTCTCAAACCCTGCCTCTGCTTTATCAACTAAGTTTACATAATATTCTAAATCCTTTGTTTTCATTACAACAATCTTCACAGCATCTTCATCAGGAGTATATTCCACCTCAAAAAGCCATTTTCTTTGCTCTTCCATAAGAAGCAACTCCTCATCCATTCAACTTTTATAATGAGATTGCAGCTATTCAAGCTCCACATATCTTCAAGCTCCACATCTAAACCTAGTTCTGCTATTTCAACCACATCTGTAGTTATTTCCTCCACTGAAATCCTGAACACCTTAAAGGCATCGATGAGGGCTGGAATCAACTTTTTCCAAATTCTTGTTAATGCCAATATTTTAACCTCTTCTCATGAATTAGAAATGTTTTTAATGGCATCTAGAATGGTGAATCCTTTCCAGAGGTTTTCAATTTACTTTTCCCAGATCCATCAGAGGAATAAATCTCTATGGCACCTATAGTCTTAAGAAATTTATTTCTTAAATAATATAACTCAAAAGTCAAAATTATTCCTTGATCTATCCAGAATGGATGTTGTGATAGGAGGTATGAAAAGAATATTCATCTCATTGTACATCTCCATCAGAGCTCTTGGGTGCCCAGGTGTATTGTCAATGAGCAGTCATGTTTTGAAAGAAATTATTTTTTTTTCTTAGCAGTAGGTCTACACAGAGGGCTTAAAGTATTCAGTGAACTATACTGTAAATCATTGCCCTGTCATCTGTGCTTTGTTGTTACATTTATAGAACAGGCAGGGTTAATTTAACATAATTCTTAAAGACCCTAGGATTTTAGGAATGGTAAAAGAGCATTGGCTTCAACTTAAAGTTACCAGTTACATTTGCCTCTAACAAGAGTATCAGCATGTCCTTTGAGGCTTTAAAGTCAATCACTGAATTTTCCTCTCTGGCTAGGAAAATCCTAGATGGTATCTTCTTCCAAAATAAGGCTGTTCTGTTAACATTAAAAATTTGTTTAGTCTAGCCATCTTCATTAATCATCTTAGCTAGATCTTCTGAATAACTTGCTACAGCTTCTACATCAACACTTGCTGCTTCACCTTTCACTTTTATGTTATGGAGATGGCTTCTTTCCTAAAACCTTATGAAACCTTGTAGCTTCAAACATTTTCTCTGAAGCTTCCTAACCTCTCTCAGTTTTCATAGAACTGAATAGAGTTACAGCCTTTCTCTGGATTATGTTTTAGCTTAAAGGAATGTTGTATCTTGATTGATCTCATATCCAGACCACTAAAACTGTCTCCATATCATCATTAAACCTGTTTCACTTTCTATCATTCACTTTTTATCAACCTTATTATTGTTACTGAAGTAGCACTTTTAATTTTCTTTAAGAACTTTACCTTTGCATTCACAACTTGACTAACTGGCTCAAGAGGCCTAGATTTCTGCCTCTCTCACCTTACAACATGTTTTCCTTACTAAGAATAATCATTTCTAGCTTTTGATTTAAAGTGAGAGAAATGGGATTCTTCCTTTCACTTGAAGATTTAGAGTCCATTGTAAGGTTACTATTTGGCCTAATTTCAATATCATTATGTTTCAGGGAATAGGGAGACCTGAGGAGAGGGAGAAAAATGGGGGGATGGCGGGTTGATGGAGCAGTCACAACACACACAACATTCATCAATCAAGTTTGCCATTTCATAAGGGTGAAGTTTGTAGTTCTCCAAAACAATTACAATGGCAATATCAAAAATCAGTGGTCACAGATCACCATAGAAAATGCAATAATAATGAAAAAGTTAGAAATATTGAGAAAATTACCAAAATGTGACACAAAGACAAGGAAAGATTGAGCAATTGCTGTTGGAAAACTGGTACCGATATACTTGCTTGATGAAGTGTTACCACAAATTTTCAATTTGTAAAAAAATGTAATACTTGCAAAGCATAATAAAGCAAAGTGCAATAAAACAAGGTATGCCTATAGACTGCAAATTTTATGACTGTTCATTCTATTAAATCAATTATACAACTAAAATATACGAAAGTAAATGGTATAAATAAGTGTGAAAATGAAAGTACAGTTCCTTGATTGAGAATCAATGGACCTTGCATTTAGAGAACAAATAGATTAGCTATTAATAAAAATAATTAAAGTAAATCCTATAAGACCTCAAAGCAGACATACAGATTCTAAATATATTCACCCCCACAATACCAAAATAACCACAAATTATATAATGAGGGAAATCAAAGGAAGCCTTGAAAGAGATATTGTGACAAATAGAAGATAACATAATC
Source organism: Globicephala melas (assembly GCF_963455315.2). Taxonomy (NCBI): domain Eukaryota; kingdom Metazoa; phylum Chordata; class Mammalia; order Artiodactyla; family Delphinidae; genus Globicephala; species Globicephala melas. Next base: position 36,021,302 of record NC_083317.1, read on the forward strand.
AAGAATACATATGATTTTACAATAAATATAAAGATCTATTTATGAAAATAAATGTTTCATTGTTTATATCACAGGGAAAAAAGCCCTTTAAGTCAACATGAAACAACATCTGATGACATGGTATTAAGAGTTGAAGACAAAGTAAATGCATTGAACAAGATAAAGAATGTCATCTTGTAATTATTAAATTGCAATGAAATTTCAAGTAAAATTATATATACCTTATAGGATAACCAACACAATACTGAAGGAGAAAAACTAAGTTAGAGGACTGGCAATATCCAACTTCAACACTTACTTTAAGCTACAGTAATCAAGAGAGTATAGTGCTGGTAAAAGAATAGAAAATTAGACCAATTGAAAAAAAAATAGAAAGCCTGGAAATACACCCCCACCCTGCAAATATCGTCAAGGGACATTTGACAAAGGAGCAAAGAGAATAAAATGGAGCAAAGAGAGTCTTTTCAATAAATTGTACTGGAACACCTGGACTTCCACATGAAAAATAATAAACCTCTACACTCGTTTACTCTTCACAAAAATAACTCAAAACTGATCATAAACCTAAATGTAAAATGCAAAACTATGAAAGTCCTAGAAGATAACATAAGAGAAAACCTAGATAACCTTGGGTATGGTGATGCTTTTATAAACAACACCAAAAGGACAATCAACAAAAGGAATAACTGAAAGCTGAACTCCATTAAAATTAAGACTTCTGTTCTGTGAAAGACAATGTGAAGAGAATGAGAAGGCAAGACAGACTTGGAGAATATATTTGTAAAAGACATATCTGATAAAAGACCATAATCCAAAATATACAAAGAACTTTTAAAACTCAACAGTAAGAAGACAAACGGCCCCATTACAAAATGGGCCAAATAGCTTAACAGACACATCATCGAAGAAGATATCCAGATGGCAAATAGCATGTGAAAAGTTGCTCCATATAATTTGTCATCAGAGAAATGCAAATAAAAACAAAAATGAGATACCATTACATAACTATTGGAATGGCCAAAATCCAGAACACTAACAACGTTGAAAGCTGGTGAGAACATGGAACAACAATCATACATTATTGGTTGGAATACATTGTTGGTGAGAATGCAAAATGGAGTAGCCACTTTGGAAGACAGCTTGGTGGTTTCTTAAAAAATTAAACATAGTCTTAGCATACAATCAGCAATTGCACTCCTTGGTATTTACTCAATAGAACTTAAAACCTATGTCCACACAAAAGAACTGTACATGGATGTTTATAGCAGCTTTACCCATAACTGTCAAATCCTGAAAGCAATCAAGACATTCTTTAGTAGGTGAATAGATAAATAAATGGTGGTACTTCCAGACACTGGGATATTATCAGTGTTAGAAATAAATGAGCTATCACACCATGAATAGACATGGAGAAATCTTAAATACATATTACTAAATAAATGAAGCTAATCTGAGAAGGTTACTGTGTGATTCCAATTATATGACATTCTGGAAAAGGCAAAACTATGGACACAATAAAAAGATCAGTGTGTGCTAGGGGCTGAGAAGTGGAGAAATTAATAGGCAGAGCACAGAGGGCTTTTAGGGCAGTGAAAACACTCTTCATTATATTATAATGATAGGGATATGTCAGTATACATTTATCTAAACCCTAGAATATGGCATAATGCCAAGAGTGAACCCTAAGATAAATGGACTTTGAGTAATTATCATGTGTCAATGTAGTAGATATTCATCCTTGGTAAAAAATCTACCTCTCTGGTGAGTGATGTAGATAATGGGGGAGGCTATGCATGTGTGGGAGTAGAAGATATATGGGAAATCTCAGTATGTTCCTCTCAATTTTACTGTAAAACTAAAAATTCTCTAAAAATGTAAAGAGTTAAAAATAATGAAAATAAACAAATAATAAAATGTCTTTCCTTACAAGGAAAATAACTAGAAACAATGGTAGAAATTGACCCCTGCTATTCTCTCTCATTCTATACATATAATGAAAAAAATAATCACAAATAATAAAAACACTGTAGCTAAAGAAATTTTGTTTTTATGTCTTTCTTTATGTATTTTTATATATATATATATATAAAGCTTAGAATTAGAGAATATAATTTCTAAGTGTTATGATTATTTAAAGCACATGGAATTACATTAATAAAAAATCAGACTGTGAGTAGGACTATTCACCTTCTTGCCTCTCTCCTTGTCTACATACCATCAGTACAATCATGGAGAAAACTTCTGAAATGGACAGTGCGTTTTACTGATAAATTGTGTTTTAAGTGCAACTCACTTGTAGTAAATGACTCTCATTCTTTAGCATAATAGTTTCCATAATATTTTGAAGGGTTGCTATGACCCTCATTGGGCAAGAAAAGGAAAATAGAAAGAGAAGTTAATTAAAATTGTCATGTTAGTTTCTTTCCTCCTAAGGAGAAGAGAGTGGCACTGTTTAATAAAAACATGGGTAGAAAAATTGTAAACCTGTTTATCTTCTTGTTTTCTAAGAAAACTATAGAGAAAAGACACCTCCCATCTATAAAAATAATCATACACTACATGTTGCTAAACAAATGCCCAAAGAAAAACTAATGGACTGAGCTCTTCACTGAATAAGAAAGAATGAAAATACACTATGAGTAATTAGTTCAAAAAGCAAGAAAACTACCAAAGGGGGAAGAAATCACAAGGATAGAGAGAGAAAGATTTCATATGTAAAACCCACAAATTAACAAACTGAATTACTTAAAAATCAGAGATCTTTCCTTTATGGAAAAAAAATAAAATTTAAAAATATAAATTCAAGCTACTCTTATTTTGAAAAGAAAAAAACATTGAATTACACATGTGAATAAATATTAGATGAGTAAGCAATCACTTTTCTTATACACAAAAAATATGTATATATCACAAATTGGATTTAATGGATTCAACTTATATTTTATGAATAATAAAACTGACTCAAGATCACAGAACAACTGTAATACAATAGCTGAAGATTAATCAATATTTTATAATAATAACAAAAAAAAAATCAAGACCAGGAAGTTTTGCAGTATCTCCCTTAGGTCCTCTATGAAGCTACTAAGGAAAAGAGGATAATACTAGTTTAAATTTATGGAGATTGCAGAAAATATAGAAGTTTGAAAATATTTTTTTAACATTTCATTAAACGTAATATTAAGGATGCCCAACATCACTAATCATCCGGCAAATGCAAATCAAAATCACAATGAGAAATCCCCTCACACCTGTTAGAATGCTGATGACTTGAACCCATATTAATACTAAGAACTTATAGTTTTATAAAACACCAATAAGAGAGTGAACATTTAACCAAAAGAGTACAAGTTATACACACTATATATTTCTGAAGAGAAGTGATTTGCATTTTTTTCCTTTAAAGTCTGTCAAGATGGTGATATAGGTCTTCCCCAACTTCAGTCCCCCTCACAAGAAGACCAACTAGCAACTAACCATAGACAACACACCATTGTGAAAATTCCTAGAGCCCCGTGGAGTGGGCTGAAGCACTCTCATGGACCACAGAGATCAAGGAGGACCACATTAGAAGGGAAAGAGAAGTGGCTCTTCTCTGACTGCATCTCTCCTCTTTTAGGCAGGCACAATGTTTCACCAAGGAGGCCTCCCTGGGCCTAAGGTTTCTCCAGTGGGAAAAAGAAACCAGAAGGTGAACATCCAGAATCCCCAGTATTGCAGGCTTCCCCAAATCCCACTCAGGTCTTGCTTCACAGAGATTACTGGGGGAACCTGGAAGGCTTGACAGCAGGGGACCCGATAGGGACTAAGAAGGCAGGTGACAATCATTTTATGAATATGACACCAAAAGCTCAAGCAACAAAAGCAAAAATAAGCAAGTGGGACTATATCAAACTTAAAAGCTTTTGCACAGAAAAAGAAATATTAACAAAATGAAAAGACAACATAGAGAATGGGAGAAAATATTTGCAAACCACATATCTGACAAAGGGTTAATATCCAAAATATATAAGAAACTCATACAACTCAAGTAGCAAAAAAATAAATGAGTATATAAACTGATTAAAAAATGAGCAAAGTATCTGAATAGACATTTTTCCAAAGAAGGTATTCAAATGGGCAATAGGTACATGAAAAATTGCTCAACATCACTAATCATCAAGGAAATGCAAATCAAAACCAAAATGAGAAATCACCTCACACCTGTAAGAATGTCTGTTAGCAAAAAGACTAGGTAACAAGTTCTGGAGAGAATGTGGGGAAAAGGAAGCAGAAAATCCTGTGCACTGCTGGTATGATGTAATTGGTACAGTCTCTATGGAAAACAGTGTGCAGCTCTTAAAACAAAACAAAACAACTAGACCTACCGTGTGACCCAGCAATTACATTCTGGATATATATCTGAAGGACATTAAATTTTATCTCAAAGAGATATCTACACTCCCATGTCCACTGCAGCATTATTTGCCATGGTCAAGACATGGAAACAACCTAAGTGTTCATCAATGGGTGTATGGCTAAAGAAAATGTAAGATATACATATAGCTAAATATTATTCAGCCATAGAAAAGAAGGAAATCTGCCGTTTGCAAAAACAATGGATGAACCTTGAGGGCATTATACTAAGCAAAATAAGTCAGAGAAAGACAAATACTGTATGATCTCACTTTTATGTGTAATCTAAACACAAACAAACACACTGAAATAGAGAGCAGATTGGTTGTTGCCAGGGGTGGACAGTGACGTTTGAGGGAAATGGGTGAATGTTGTCAGAGGGTAGAAAATTGACAAAATTATAAGATAAATGATTTGTGGGGATGTAACGTACAGCATTGTGACTGTAGTTTACAATACTGGGTTGCATATTTGAAACTTACTAAGAGAACAGATCCTTAAGGTTCTCACCACACACAAGAAAAACCCTGTAATTATGTGAGGTGATTGGATGTGTTAACTACCCGTAATTGGTAATTATTTTGCAATGTAAACATACATCAAATCTTTATATTGTGTATCTTAAACTTACACAATATTATGTTAATTATATCTTAATAAAAATGGAAAAAATAAAACCTCTCATAATCTAGAGCAAACATCTAAAACATTTAAAGTCTAGTGTTATAGATTATGTAAAATAATTAGCAAAATAGTTGATCATATCAATGTATGTTTAAATATAGTAATGCTAAGACACCAAGACACCATATATATTTCATTGACTTATATAACATTTTATAGCAAAGCTTTCTCTAAATCTGATATTCTTTCGCTTTGAAGACAATATTTAAAAATTTTTTTCAGTATTTATAACATATATTTTGTATATTAATTTTTCAAGAAAATTTAAAATGCTATGAAATACTTTATGAAGACTATGTGACAAAAAGGGAAGTTATAATGCAACATATAAGATACCATTCCCCTTTCAGGTATCATATTTCCTATCAAAGAAAATAAATCTAACTTTTTGAGTTAGATGATGAAATGTTTTATACCAATCAAAAGCAAGGTAAAAATTTAAAACAAGGACATATACTAGGTACTTTTCATTGAACAACATTTCAAGAATATTTTCTATTTAAAATAAGCAAAATAAAACATGAAATATATGTAACATATTGAATATATGCTTTTAAACAAAAAACACAAAATTTAACACAAATATTCTGTAACAGGAGGATGAATTGGCCATTATTTACTAAATATGCTGGAACTTTGTAATTCCCGCACAAGAAACTTTGTCTTTCCAAAAGTAAATAATGTGCTAAAGTGAATAATTACTTTCTAATCATGAATGGCAACAATCTTCTGATGAAGGCTTATGTCAGTAATTTTTTAAGCCTAGACGGTAGTTTTCAATTCTTTCTTTCATTTTATCATACCTGGGTTATTACAGACAATATATTGTGTTTTGGAAAACTCTTTCCTGTACTTTCTAGCATTAAACAAACAGGCTTATTTCATTGATTAGAAAAGAGTGCATATATTATACAAAATATTCTAATTATTCTGAAGAGATAAGTTGGAATATAACAGTATAATCCAACTCCCTTCAAATATTTAAGAAGTGTAGAATTGAGTTTTAATAAAAGCATACCAAGTTTGGTGGTGCTTATATCTATAAATACTTTGAGAAATTTTTAGAAGGGGATAATTTTAGATAAATTATAAATCATACTATGAGTTTGGTATTTGAAAAGCATTCATTATATTAATTCATTAATTTTTATCATGGGTTCCTAGCTTACAGAATGAAATATTTATATTTGGAAATTATTACTGCATAATTAATATTATAGAGAATGAAATACACTGTATTCTGTCACATAAAAACTTACCTGCCAACATTTTACTATTTTGGCCCATAAAAACATCAATTCCATACGTTTCAACTAATATATCTATGAAGTAGAAAACAAGTAGTTTTACTGAATGTCATACTTAGGAAACCTCTCTCCATGTATATTGAAAAATAAAGTGCTCAAAAAATTGTATATGAATTTGTAATTGTGTTGGCATGCAACTATTTCTACTAAATGGAAAAACTTATCAGTAGTTATTTGATATCAAAAATGATATAGAACTCCAAGTACTGACAATAAAGACCTTTAATTTTATATAGAAGGGGTAAAATTTTCATATTCACAAACTCAATTACTTAGACTGTTTAAAAAGCTTAACACTGGAAGTTGTGATATAGGCTCTCAATCTATTGGCTAGTTTAGTTGACATTAGTTATCAATTAGATATCAATGTAACTGAGTAGTTGGAGTCAATCCTAACATCCAAGTTTCTATCTTAAAGGCTTAGGGAATAATGCCAGTAAATAAGAAATGGGAGAACAGAAAATCAAGACATTTAGGGTGAAAAGATCTGAGATCAATTTGGGACATGATGAATTTAAGATACCTATGACTTATCTAAATAAACCTGACTAGGAGGAAGGTATAAGTACATGGAGTTTCAGAAGAAGAGTTAAACAGGAGTTAACATTTTTGGAATTATCAGCATATTAAGTATATGGAAATCATAAGAAAAGATAGAATCTTCCATAAAATCTATCAAAAAAACAACTGCTTCCAGTCAAGTAGATAAAAAGGATAAGTTTCTCTTTACAGAGCTCTCATTTCAAAAGATAAAACACTATGTAAATGTCTTATATATAGCAAGGATGATCAACAAAAATTACACCAAATTTAAACCTTTAAAAGATAAGGAATGTATTCAATACCATTTGACCAATAAGTCAGAGAAAGAAAATGTAAAATTATAGCTTTATTATAACTTATAGATCATACAATTTAACCATTGTGAGTATACAATCAGTGTTTATTTAAGTAAATTTATAGATGTGTGCAAATATATCCAGTGTAAGAACATTTTTATTATCTTTAAAGTATCTCTCAAAATTCATTTTTACTCAATCCCCAATCACACCCTCCTAGTCCCAGGCAAACACTGATCCAATTATTATATCTATATGTGTCTTTTCTAGACACTTCAAACTAAATGGACTCATAGAATATTTAATATTTTTAATCTAGCTTTTACAATTAGAATGGTGTATTATTGAGGTTTACCATGCCAAGGAGTGTATCAGAAGTTTGCTCCTTTATATTGCCAAGTGGTATTCCATTGTATGGATTTGTGACATTCTTTTTATTCAAAAGTTGAACAATATTTGATGTATCCTAAAGTAAATTTCAGCATCTATTGGAACATTCTTCTTAATCTAATAATATGTAAAAGAAAATAATTGCCCCTACCACCCTTCATTCCTTAACCAGTAAAATCAGATTATTTTAAAGACCCCTCAAGTTTTAGAAAATTAACTTGGCCTTCATCTCAGGTTTTCAAGTTTTAAACATTGGATGAATAAACATTATCTTTCTCTTTCCTTCTCCAAGTTTCCCTTTTGCACATAAATTGTGAAGTCTATTATATTCTCCCTCTTCTCTGTCTCAGACATCTATCTCTCTTTCCATTTGAAATGTCAGAAGTCTAAGAACTAATCATTTAGACATACTTTCTGGTAGAAAAGTACGTTCTGTGTTTTTGCTCAGAAATAAAAAAAAATCTTTCATTTCCAGTAAAGAATTCTGTAGATATAAATGTTTATGACCTCAAGAATGTGTCCTATTTTGATCCTTGTGCAATGGGATAGAAATGTGCACAGTTAATGGGAAAATTTTTCTTATGCTCTAGAAGTTGAGTATATCTTTCTATCATTCCTTAATATAACATAGGCATCTATTTTCAGTTATAAAACACTCCTTATCCAAACTACATAAATCAGAGAGTTTCTTTACAAGGAAATTTAAACACACTGTCCTTCTGCTAGCAAAATACACAGCTTAGAATGTGTGAGAAATGAAAAGATAATATACAGTATTTTTTTAAAAGGCAACATAAAGAAAATTTAATATCAGAACAAAAAAGGCCTAAAGAATGTAAAGGCAATTTTATATTAGTAAGAGTTTCAACTGACAAAGAATATAAGGGGCAAGTATTTCTATGCATAGAAGACACATAAATACATTTTTAAAAATTGAAATATGAGAAAACTGATAGTAACAGCTTAAATTGCAGATTTTAATAGACATCTCTTTGACAAAACAAATAAATGAACAAAATGATTCTATATGATATTTACAATTTTTGACAATACATATCAAATACTATGCCTTATCAACAGAAAATTCATTACAACTAGGCCACAAAAAAAAATCCCATTTGTTTCCAAACAATAAAAAGCAATTCTCTTATTTGAATAAAATAATCAAAACGGTAGTCTTAAAGAGATCACAAAGATAAATAAACTAACTGAAATTTTGAAGGAAAATAATCTTTATCATTCATGAATTTAAAGTGATACTCATAATAGCAGTCATATTTCATATAGAAAATTGATTATGAAAATATATTCATTAAATCAAATCAATTGCAGTCAAAGATGCAATTAGAAACATAACTATAGTCTGAAACCTCTGAATTGTAGACTAAAATAACTAATGTAGAAATTTATGTAAAATAATAAAGCAGAAAAAAAAAAGACCATAAACCTAAGAAATAAACTGAATAAGTTAAGATTAAAATCAAACTAAGAAATTAAGGAATCAATCTTAACATTTCTTTCTTACTTAATAAATCCAAACTCTGATTCTCAGGGAGAGGGAGTAAAAATAACAAAAAGTAACAAAAAACTGGGAAGTTTGATAAAGAATGAGAGAGTTTACAAACACAAACTTGAGAAGGAAAAATGGAATATACAAAAAAGGTAGAAAGGATTTTGTTTGTGTTTATTTTTGTCTGTAATTATTTTTTAAACTAGATGATATTTATGCAACTCTATAATAATACTTTTTTTATAAAACAAATTATTTTCTTGGAAAATGTAAGTTAAAATGGACTGAAAGGAGAATGGTAAAAATTTGATTAGAGCAATAATCATCAAAGATTTAGAAAAAAACTTTCAGTGTAATCAAAAACCCATTTTCCTATTATGTTCCATTTATTTAAGTTAAAATACTTCTGATAAATTCTATCCTATATTTTTTTAAAACTTGAAAGAGGAAAAGTGCCTAAAGTATATGATGATGCAGTAATAGCCTAGATTTTTGTGCTCTACTAAACAAAAAAATTTACAGACCTGCTTCAAATATTAGCATTAATATAAAATGATAAATAAAATAGCATTAATTAATCAATAATTATCTGGTCAAAGAGAATTTACTATAGTAACAGAATTATTTAAGATCATATAAGTTTTAATATAATTTATCATATCATCTGTTCATAGGAAAATTACAATAAAAATTAACAATTCTAAATATGTATTGGTTCTATTTACATATGTGTGTTAACATTTTCTCTGGAAATATATTTTATTTATTTTCCAAATTCTAATATATATTTAAATTATTTGCAACAAAGTTCTTTTCTAGGAATTTATGCTACATAAGTAAAAATATTCTAAAAGCTGGGCATCAATTCTTAATTTAAAAAAAAGCTAATATGGATTAAATGAACTGTAATCGATAATAATGTATTATTTTAGTATATCTGCTTATAATAGAATTGTATGAAGAGATTAAGTATTGTAGCCATGTTGCAAAAGAAGATTCAATGACTAAGGAATACGTTCAGTTTACATAGCACAGAAATAGAGGCAGATGGGTGAATAGCACACGATGCTATCTTTGTAAAACAAGTTAACAAGTGAACTGTCTGTTGTAGACATGTAGATGGGCAGAGGAGAAGTCTCCCCCCAAAAAAGTCAAGTAAATGGTATTTTTGTCCTCAGGGGTTAATTAGGCAATTTTAATTTACTTATTTGTTTCCAAAAGATCATATATACCATCTCTAGTTTAGATACAATTTAAATGAATATTTTTAATTGATTACCTTGGTAACCAAGATAAGGATATCAATATAGCTATTAATAAGAATAATATAAAATAATAGACAGAAATTCAAAATGAACAGCTACGTTATCAGCATCACTGATTCCTATCTTCTTCTATGCTGTACTTTATTAGTTCCTACAAATGTAGATATATGCTACTTTGTTATCACTCTCCATTGTGTTTTATTCACCCAGTTCCACTTACAGAGCTATAAAACCTCACAGCTCACATAAAGAAAATCTATATATGTAAAAATGAAGCTAAACACTGTCCAAACATTTTTCAGAATGCTTTGCTGTGTTTAGCACAGGATGTACTTTACAGAGATTTGAAGTAATACTGACAGCAAAAGTCCTTATTCCAAATTGATACTAGTATAATTTGTCGTATAACTCTAGTCTTTTGCCTGCCATGCCTCAAATTTTTCATTTGACACTGCTTCTTTATGGAATATTCACAATGTGACTGAAAATTGGCATGTTTTCAGTTCTTCAGAATACTGTTGACATATAACTGTCCATTTTTCCTTTATTTTAATTTTAAATGTCTCACGTTTAGAAATATGTTCCCTGTAAAATGGACTAGTGTTTGTATAATCACCAACAGTATGCTAGTATATAATTCCCCTCATTTTATTCCTCTGAGGATTAAATTTTTGTGGTCCCAAGTATGATGCTATTAGATTAGAAACCAATTACAAAAAGAGAAAGCATTAAAAAACACAAACACATGGAGATTAAACAATATGTTACTAGACAACTAACTGATCACAGGAGAAATCAAAGAAGACATCATATCATGAACAAAATACTAATAAGCAGAATTCAACAACACATGGTGTATGATCAATTCCAATTGGTCATATGCCATGATCAAGTGGGATTTATCCTGGGGATGCAAGGATTCTTCAATATAAGCAAATCAAACAATGTGATATACCACATTAACAAATTAAGGAACAAAAAACATACAATCATCTCAATAGATGCAGAAAAAGCTTTTGACAAAATTCAACACCTATTTATGATAAAAAACTCTCCATAAAATGGGCATAGAGGGAACCTACCTTAACATAATAAAGGTTGTATATGAAAAACCCACAGCAAGCATCATACTCAGTAGCAAAAAACTGAAAGCATTTCCAATAAGATCAGGAACAAGACAAGGATGTCCACTTGTGCCACTCTTATTCAACATAGTTTTGGAAATCCAAGCCATGACAATCAGACAGGGAAAAGTAATGAAAGAAATACAAATTGGCAAAGAAGAAGTAAAACCATCACTGTTTGCAGATGACATGATACTATACATAGAAAATGCTGAAGATGCCACCAGAAAACTACTAGAACTAATCAATGAGTTTGGTAAGGTTGCAGGATACAAAATTAATGCACAGAAATCTCTGGCATTCCTACACACCAACAATGAAAAATCAGAAAGAGAAATTAAGGAAACAATCCCATTTACCATCAAAACAAAAAGAATGAAATACCTAGGAAAAAAACATGCCTAAGGAGGCAAAAGAACTCAGAACTTGTACTCAGAACTCTAAAACACTGAAGAAAGAAATCAAAGATGACATAAACAGGGGGAGGAGGAAACAAGATGGCAGAGTAGAAGGATATGCTCTCACTCCCTCTTGCAAGAACATCAGAATCACAACTAGCTGCTAGACAATCATCGACAGGAAGACACTGGAACTCACCAAAAAAGATACCCCACATCCAAAGACAAAGGAGAAGTCACAATGAGATGGTAGGAGGGGCACAATCACAGTAAAATCAAATCCCATAACTGGTGGGTGAGCGGCTCAATGTTGGGTTGCCTCAGGCCAAACAACCAACAGGGAGGGAACACAGCCCCACCCATAAACAGTCAAGTGGATTAAAGAGTTACTAAGCTCTGCCCAATAGAGCAAAAGCTCTACCCACGAACAGTCCCTCCCATCAAGCCTCTTAGATAGCCTCATCCACCAGAGAAGCAGACAGCAGAAGCAAAAAGAACTACAGTCCTGCAGCCTGTGGAACAAAAACCACATTCACAGAAAGATAGACAAGATAAAAAGGCAGAGGGCTATTTACCAGATGAAGGAACAAGATAAAACCCTAGAAAACCAACTAAATGAAGTGGAGATAGGCAACCTTACAGAAAAAGAATTCAGAATAATGATAGTGAAGATGATCAAGGACCTCAGAAAAAGAATGGGGGCAAAGATCGAGAAGATACAAGAAATGTTTAACAAAGACCTAGAAGAATTAAGAACAAACAAACAGAGATGAACAATACAATAACTGAAATGAAAACTACCCTAGAAGGAATCAATAACAGAATAATTGAGGCAGAAGAATGGATAAGTGACCTGGAAGACAGAATGGTGGAATTCACTGCTGCAGAACAGACTCAAGAAAAAAGAATGAAAAGAAATGAAGACAGCCTAAGAGACCACTGGGACAACTTTCGCATTATAGGGGTCCCAGAAGGAGAAGAGAGAAAGGACCAGAGAAAATAGTTGAAGAGATTATAGCCAAAAACTTCCCTAACATGGGAAAGGAAATAGCCAACCAAGTCCAGGAAGCACAAAGAGTCCCAAACAGGATAAACCCAAAGAGAAACACGCCAAGACACATAGTAATCAAATATGCAAAAATTAATGACAAAGAAAAATTATTGAAAGCAGCAAGGGAAAAATGACAAATAACATACAAGGGAACTCCAATAAGGTTAACAGCTGATTTCTGAGCGAAACTCTACAAGCCAGAAGGGAGTGGCATGATATACTTAAAGTGATAAAAGGGAAGAACCTACAACCAAGATTACTCTACCCAGCAAGGATCTCATTCAGATTCGATGGAGAAATCAAAAACTTTACACACAAACAAAAGCTAAGAGAATTCAGCACCACCAAACCAGCTCTACAACAAATGCTGAACAAAATTCTCTAAGTGGGAAATAAAAGAGAAGAAAAGGACCTACAAAAACAAACCCAAAACAATTAAGAAAATGGTAATAAAACATACTTATCAATAATTACCTAAAACGTGAATGGATTAAATGCTCCAACCAAAAGACACAGGCTTGCTGAATGGATACAAAAACATGACCCACATATATGCTGTCTACAAGAGACCCATTTCAGACCTAGGGACACATACAGACTGAAAGTGAAGGGATGGAGAAAGATATTCCATGCAAATGGAAATCAAAAGAAAGCTGGAGTAGCTATACTCATAACAGATAAAATAGACATTAAAATAAAGTATGTTACAAAAGACAAGAAAGGACATTACATAATGATCAAGAGATCAATCCAAGAAGAAGATATAACAATTATAAATATACATGCAACCAACATAGGAGCACCTCAATACATAAGGCAACTAACAGCTATAAAAGAGGAACTCAACAGTAACACAATAATAGTGGGGGATTTTAACACCTCACTTATGCCAATGGATAGATCATGCAAAATGAAAATAAATAAGGAAACAGAACTTTAAATAACACAATAGACCAGATAGATTTAATTGATAATTCTAGGACATTCCATCCAAAAACAGCAGATTACACTTTCTTCTCAAGTGTGCATGGAACATTCTCCAGGATAGATCACACCTTGGGTCACAAATCAAGCCTCAGTAAATTTAAGAAAATTGAAATCATATCAAGCATCTTTTCTGACCACAACACTATGAAATTAGAAATGAATTACAGGGGAAAAAAAACATTAAAAACAAAACACATATGGAGGTTAAACAATACATTACTAAATAACCAAGAGATCACTGAAGAAATCAAAGAGAAAATCAAAAAATACCTAGAGACAAATGACAATGAAAACCAAATGATCCAAAACCTATGGGATGCAGCAAAAGCAGTTCTAAGAGGGAAGTTTATAGCTATACAAGCCTACCTCAAGAAACAAGAAAAATCTCAAGTAAACAATCTAACCTTACACCTAAATGAACTAGAGAAAGAAGAACAAACAAAACCCAAAGTGAGCAGAAGGAAAGAAATCATAAAGTTCAGAACAGAAATAAGTGAAATAGAAACAAAGAAAACAATAGGATAGATGAATAAAACTAAAAGTGGGTTCCTTGAGATGATAAACAAAATTGATAATCATTAGCCAGACTCATCAAGAAAAAGAGGGAGAGGACTCAAATCAATAAAATTAGAAATGAAAAAGGGGAAGTTACAACAGACACTGCAGAAATATAAAGCATCCTAAGAGACTACTACAAGCAACTCTATGCCAATAAAATGGACAACCTGGAAGAAATGGACAAATTCTTAGAAAGGTGTAATCTTCCAAGACTGAACCAGGAAGAAATAGAAAATATGAACAGACCAATCACAAGTAATGAAATTGAAACTGTGATTAAAAAATCTTCCAACAAACAAAAGTCCAGGATCAGATGGCTTCACAAATGAATTCTATCAAACATTTAGAGAAGAGCTATCACTCATCCTTCTCAAACTCTTCCAAAAAATTGCAGAGGAAGGAACACTCCCAAATTCATTCTATGAAGCCACCATCACCCTGATACCAAAACCAGACAAAGATACTACAAAAAAAGAAAATTACAGACAAATATCACTGATGAATATAGATGCAAAAATCCTCAACAAAATACTAGCAAACAGAATCCAACAACACATTAAAAGGATCATACACCACGATCAATTGGGATTTATCCCAGGGATACAAAGATTCTTCAGTATATGCAAATCAATCAATGTGATACAGCATATTAACAAATTGAAGATAAAAACCATATGGTCATCCCAATAGATACAGAAAAAAGCTTTGACAAAATTCAACAACCATTTATGATAAAAACTCTCCAGAAAATGGGCATAGAGGGAACCTACCTCAACATAATAAAGGCCATATATGGCAAACCCACAGCAAACATCATTCTCAATGGTGAAGAACTGAAAGCATTTCCTCTAAGATCGAACGAGATAAGAATGTCCACTCTCACCACTATTATTCAACATAGTTTTGGAAGTCTTAGCCATGACAATCAGAGAAGAAAAAGAAATACAAGGATTACAAATTGGAAAAGAAGAATTTAAAATGTCACTGTTTGCAGATGATGTGATACTATACATAGAGAATCTTAAAAATGCCACCAGAAAACTACTAGAGCTAATCAATGAATTTGGTAAAGTTGTAGGATACTAAATTAATGGACAGAAATCTCTTGCATTCTTATACACTAATGATGAAAAACCTGAAAGAGAAATTATGGAAACACTCCCATTTACCACTGCAACAAAAAGAATAAAATATCTAAGAATAAACCTACCTAGGAAGACAAAAGGCCTGTATGCCAAAAACTGTAAGACACTGATGAAAGAAATTAAAGATGATACAAACAGATGGAGAGATATACCATGTTCTTGGATTGGAAGAATCAATATTGTGAAAATGACTATAATACTGAAACAATCTACAGATTCAATGCAATCCCTATCAAATTACCAATGGCATTTTTTTTTTCGGTATGTGGGCCTCTCACTGTTGTGGCCTCTTCCATTGCAGAGCACAGGCTCTGGACATGGAGACTTAGTGACCATGGCTCATGGGCCTAGCCACTCCATGGCATGTGGGATATTCCTGGACCGGGGCATGAACCCATGTTCCCTGCATCGGCAGGTGAACTCTCAACCACTGCACCACCAGGGAAGCCCCACTAATGACATTTTTTACAGAAGTAGAACAAAAACTCTTAACAGTTGTATTGAGACACAAAAGATCCTGAATAGCCAAAGCAGTCTTGAGGGAAAAAAAACGGAGCTGGTAGAATCAGACAACCTGACTTCAGACTATACTACAAAGTTACAGTAATCAGGACAATATGGTACTGGAACAAAAGCAGAAACATAGATCAATGGAACAAGATAGAAAGCCCAGAGATACACCCACACACCTATGGTCAAATAATCTATGACAAAGGAGGCAAAGATATACAATGGAGAATAGACAGTCTCTTCAATAAGTAGTGCTGGGAAAACTGGACAGCTACATGTAAAAGAATGAAATTAGAACAGTCCCTAACACCATACACAAAAATAAACTTAAAATGGATTCAAGACCTAAATGTAAGACCGGACACTATAAAACTCTTAGAGGAAAACATAGGAAGATCACTTTTTGACATAAATCACAGCAAGATCTTTTTTGA
This sequence comes from Globicephala melas, assembly GCF_963455315.2. Lineage (NCBI taxonomy): Eukaryota > Metazoa > Chordata > Mammalia > Artiodactyla > Delphinidae > Globicephala > Globicephala melas. The sequence goes on from NC_083317.1 coordinate 36,037,899, forward strand.
TCCACCTCCTAGAGTAATGGAAATAAAAACAAAAATAAACAAATGAGACCTAATGAATCTTCAAAGCTTTTGCACAGCAAAGGAAACCATAAACAAGACTAAAAGACAACCCTCAGAATGGGAGAAAATATTTGCAAATGAATCAACAGACAAAGGATTAATCTCCAAAATATATAAACAGCTCATGCAGCTCAATAGTAAAGAAAGAAACAACTCAATCCAAAAATGGGCAGAAGACCTAAATAGACATTTCTCCAAAGAAGACATACAGATGGCCAAGAAGCACATGAAAAACTGTTCAACATCACTAACTATTAGAGAAATGCAAATCAAAACTACTACGAGGTATCACTTCACACCAGTTAAAATGGGCATCATCAGAAAATCTCCAAACAACAAATGCTGGAGAGGGTGTGGAGAAAAGGGAACCCTCTTGCACTGTTGGTGGGAATGTAAATTGATACAGCCACTGTGGAGAACACTATGGAGGTTCCTTAGAAACTAAAAATAGAATTACCATATGATCCAGCAATCCCACTACTGGGCATATACCCAGAGAAAACCACAAAAAAGATACATGCACTCCAATGTTCATTGCAGCACTATTTACAATAGCCATGTCATGGAAACAATCTAAATACCCATCGACAGACACATGGATAAAGAAGATGTGGTACATATATACAATGGAATATTACTCAGCCCTAAAAAGGAATGAAATTGAGTCATTGTTGAGACGTGGATGGACATAGAGACTCTCATAGAGAGTGAAGTAAGTCTGAAAGAGAAAAACAAATATCGTATATTAACACATGTATGTGGAACCTAGAGTAATGGTACAGATGAACAGGTTTGCAGGATGGAAGTTGAGACACAGATGTAGAGAACAAACATATGGACACTAAGGAGGGAAAATCGTGTTGGGGTGGGGATGGTGGTGTGCTGAATTGGGTGATTGGGATTGACATGTATACAATGATGTGTGTAAAATTGATGACTAATAAGAACTTGCAGTGTAAAAAAACAAACAAAGCAACTAATACTAAACTTTATTTGGTTTATATGTATGGAAATATGTTAATATAAATGTTTCAGACACATGAAATTTCTAAAAATCTTATATGTTCTGGTATAATGTTATAAGTCATAATTCTAGTTATTATTTTAAAATGTATATCTCAGAAATAACTAAATTTCCTTGTCAATTGCATTATTATGAACTTTCATCAAATCTTTAACCATGGTCATTTTTGAGTCTTTTGTCATTTACAAACAGTTCTGGGTGTATTCTGATGCTTTTGCAAAAATGTTCCTATAAAAGGGTTTCATCTTCAAGGAATTCATGGAAAAGACTCTGACAAGTACAGGTTTCTGGTAACTGACTATACTGCTGAACTGAATGTATAAGCATTTTCAGAACTCTAATGGAAAACTGTTGAATTCTTAAAAGTGCTAACAAAAGATCAAGATGAAAAAAAATTAATTACATGGGACTGAGAGAAATGATGAGGATGATTATAATTTTTGTGACTTTCTGTTTTAATTAAAAAAAAATCCCACAAGGACTCAGAGGCAAAAAATATACAAATCAATTTTCACTGCAAAGTAAAGGGGCTGTTACAGTGGAGGATCACTGGACTGAATGTCAATATTATGACATAGTATGAGTGTGTTTTGTGTTTGGTAATTACAATCATTGTTGATTTTGTTGTGATCATCCATTTGCTTGGTGTCAGTTTATTTATCTCTTGTAAAAATAAAATACAGTGTGTGTGTGTGGAAATAAAAAAAAAAGATGACATAAACAGATGGAGAAATATATCATGTTCTTGGATTAGAAGAATCAATATTGTGAAAATGACTATACTATCTAAAGCAATCTACAGATTCAATGCAAATAGAACAACCAATGGTATTCTTCACAGAATTAGAACAAATTTTTTACTATTCATGTGGAAACACAAAAGACCTTGAATAGCAAAAGCAATCTTGAGAAATAAAAACGGAATTGGAGGAATCAGGCTCCCTGACTTCATACTATACCACAAAGCTACAATAATCAAGACAGTATGGTACTGACACAAAAACAGAAATATAGACCAATGGTATAGGATGGAATGCCCAGAGATAAACCCACGCACATATGGTCACCTAATTTATGACAAAGGAGGCAAGAACATACAATGGAGAAAAGGCAGTCTCTTCAATAAGTGGTGCAGGGAAAACTGGACAGCTACATGTAAAAGAATGAAACTAGAACTCTACCTAACATCATACACAAAAATAAACTCAAAATGGATTGAAGACCTAAATGTAAGACCAGACACTATAAAACTCTTAGAGGAAAACATAGGACAAGCACTCTTTGACATAACCCAGAGCAAGATCCTTTTTGACCTGTCTCCTAGAGTAATGGAAATAAAAACAAAAATAAACAAATGGGACTTAATTAAACTTAAAAGCTTTTGCACAACAAAGGAAACCATAAAAAAGACAAAAAGACAACCTTCAGAATAGGAGAAAATATTTGCAAATGAAACAACAGACAAAGGATTTAATCTCCAAATTATAAAAAGAGCTCATGGACTTCAGTATCAAAAAAAGCAAACAAGTTAAAAAATGGGCAGAAGACCTAAATAAACATTTCACCAAGGAACACATACAGATGGCCAAGAGGCACAGGAAAATATGCTTAATATTACTAATTATTAGAGAAGTGCAAATCAAAACTACAATGAGTTATCACCTCATTCCAGTCAGAATGGCCATTATCAAAATATCTAGAAACCATAAATGCTGGAAAGGGTGTGGTGAAAAGGGAATTCTCCTGCACTGTTGGTGGGAATGTAAATTGATACAACCACTATGGGAAAAAGTAAGGAAGTTCCTTAAAATATGAAAAATAAAACTACCATATGACCCAGCAATCCCACTACCATATGACCCAGCATATACCCTGAGAAAACCATAACTCAAAAATAGACGTGCCACAATGTTCATTGCAGCAGTATTTACAATAGCTAGGATATGGAACCAACCTAAATGTCCATCGAGAGATGAATGGATAAAGAAGATGTGGCACATATATACAATGCAATATTACTCAGCCACAAAAAGAAATGAAATTGAATTATTTGTAGTGAGGTGGACGGACCTAGAGTCTGTCATACAGAGTGAAGTAAGTCAGAAAGAGAAAAACAAATACTGTATGCTAACACATATATAAGGAATCTAAAAAAAAAAAAAATCGTTCTGATGAACCTAGGCCAGAGCAGGAATAAAGATGTAGACATAGAGAATGGACTTGAGGACATGTGGTGGGAATGGGAAGCTGGCGCGAAGTGAGAGCGACAACATATATACACTACTGAATGTAAAATAGCTAGTGGGAAGCAGCAGCATAACACAGAGAGATCACCTCAGTGCTTTGCGATAACCTACAGAGGTGGGATAGGGAGGTTGGGAGGGAGGCTCAAGAGGGAGAGGATATGGGAACATATGTATGCATATGGCTGATTCATTTTAGTGTACAACAGAAAGTAACAAAGTATTGTGAAGTAATTATACTCCTGTAGAGATCTATTTAAAGGAAAAAAAAAAAAAAAGTACACAGGGACAATGAAAACACCATGATCCAAAACCTATGGGATGCAGCAAAAGCAGTTCTAAGAAGGAACTTTATAGCAATACAATCTCACCTCAGGGAACAAGAAAAATATCAAATAAACAACCTAACCATATACCTAAAACAAGTAGAGAAAGAAGAACAAACAAAACCCAAAGTTAGTAGAAGGAAGGAACTCATAAAGATCAGAGCAGAAATAAAAGAAATAGACATGAAGAAAACAATAGTAAAGATGAATGAAACTAAAGCTGGTTCTTTGGGAAGATAAAAAAATATATATATTTCAGCCAGACTCATTGAGTAAAAAAGGGAGAGGGCTCAAATCAATAAAATTAAAAATGAAAAATGAGAAGTTACAATGGACACCACAGAAATACAAAGGATCATAAGAGACTACTACAAGCAAATATATGCCAATAAAATAGATAAGCTAGAAGAAATGGGCAAATTATTAGAAATGCAAGGATTCTTCAATATTCACAAATCAATCAGTATGATACTCCACATTAACAAACCAAAGAATAAAAAACATGTGATCATCTCAATAGATGCAGAAAAGGCTTTTGACAAAATTCAACATCGATTTATGATAAAAACTATCCAGAAAGTGGGCACAGAGGGAACCTACTTCAATATAATAAAGGCCATATATGACAAAGCCACAGCAAACATCATTATCAATGGTGAAAAACTGAAAGCATTTCCTCTAAGATCAGGAACAAGACAAGGATGTCCACTCTTGCCACTATTGTTCAACATAGTTTTGGAAGTTTTAGCTACAGCAATAAGAGAAGAAAAAGAAATAAAAGGAATCCAAATAGGAAAAGAAGAAGTAAAACAGTCACTGTTTGTAGATGACAAACCGTCATCTTTACATCAAAAGTTACTATACTTCAAAAATTCTGAAGATGTTACCAGAAAACTACTAGAGTTCATCAATGAATTTTTTAAAGATGCAGGATACAAAATTAATACACAGAAATATCTTGCATTTCTATACATTAACAATGAAAGATCAAAAAGAGAAATTAAGGAAACAATCCTATTTACCATTGAAACAAAAAGAATAAAATACCTAGGAATAAACCTACCTAAGGAGACAAAAGACCTATACTCAGAAAAATATAAGATACTCATGAAATAAATCAGATATGACACAGAGAGGTATACATTTTCTTGGATTGGAGAATCAATATTGCCAAAATGACTATATTACCCAAAGCAATATACAGATTCAATACAATCCCTATCAAATTACAAATAGTACTTTTCATAGAATTAGAACAATTTTTTTTTAATTTTTATGGAAACACAGAATCCCTGAAGAGAAAATGCAATCCTGAGAAAGAAAAAAGGAACTAGAGGAATCAGGCTCCCTGACTTCAGACTTTACTACAAAGCTACAGTAATCAAAACAGCATGGTACTGGCACAAAAACAGAAATATAGATAAAAGGAAGAGTATAGAAAGTCCAGAGATAAACCCATGCACCTATGGCCACCTAATCTATGACAAAGGAGGCAAGAATATACAATGGAGAAAAGGCAGTCTCTTCAATAAGTGGTGCTGGGAAGACTAGACAGCTACATGTAAGAGAATAAAATTAGAACACTCCCTAACACCATACACAAAAATAAACTCAAAATGGACTAAAGATCTAAATGTAAGGCTAGACACTATAAAACTCTTAGAGGAAAACATAGGCAGAACACTCTCTGACATAAATTGCAACAATACCATTTTTGGTCCACCTCCTAGAGTTATGAAAATAAAAACAGAAATAAATAAATGGGACCTAATTAAACTTAAAAGCTTTTGAAAAACAAAGAAACCATAAACAAAATTAAAACACAACCCACATAATGGGAGAAAATATTTGCAAACAAATCAACTGGCAAGGGATTAATCTACAAAATATACAAACAGCTCAAGCAACTTAATATCAAAAAACAAACAACACAATAAAAAAATGGGCAGAAGATCTAAATAGACATTTCTCCAAAGTAGACATATAGATGGGCAAGAGGCACATGAAAAGATGCTCAATATCACCAATTATCAGAGAAATAAAAATCAAAAGTACAATGAGGTATCAATTCACACTGGTCACAATGGCCATCATCAAACAACCTACAAACAATAAATGCTGGAGAGAGTGTGGAGAAAAGGGAACCACCCTACACTGTTGGTGGGAATGTAAATTGGTATAGCCACTATGGAGGATAGTATGGAGGTTCCTAAAAAAACTAAAAATAAAGCTATGATATGACCCAGCAATTCCTCTCCTGGCATATATCTGGAGAAAACCATAATTATAAAAGATACATCCACTGCAATGTTCATTGTAACACTATTTATTGTAGAGAGGACATGGAAGCAACCTAAATGTCCATTGACAGAGGAATGGATAAAGAAGTGGTACATTATACAATGGAACATTACTGAGCCATAAAAAAGAACGAAATTATGTCATTTGCAGCAACAGGGATAGACCTGGAGATTGTCATACTGAGTGAAGTAAGTCAGACAGAGAAAGACATATATCATATGATATTGCTTATATGTGGAATCTTAAAAAAAATGGTCCAAATAAACTTATTTCCAAAACAGAAATAGAGTCACAGATGTAAAAAATAAACTTATGGTTACCAGGGGAGAAAGGAGGGGGAGAGGGAAAAATTGGGAGATTAGGATTGACATATACACACTACTATATATAAAATAGATAACTAATAAGGACCTACTGTATAGCACAGGGAACTCTACTCAATAATCTGTAATGGCCTATATGGGAAAAAAATCTAAAAAAGAGTGGATACATGTATATGTATAACTGATTCACTTTGCTGAACATCAGAAATTAACACAAAATTGTAAAGCAACTATAATAAAATTTTTTTAAAAATGACTGCATTCACATTCACTCAGTGTGCTGCTTGAGAATTCTAAAATTATGACTATATGACCAAAATTACTATTTAAAAAAATCCAAATTAAAAACTTTTATTGGAGTTTCTTAATTTGCTCTGATTTGTAAAGCATTTTAAATTGTGAATAAGAAGTGTTATATAAATACAAATGATTGATTGAGAGATAGGTTACAGATTAGTGAACAGGAAGTCAACAGTTATTAACAGAAATTATGTTAGAAACAAAAACTCTTCCTAGAGAATGGTAAAAAACTAAATATCTCAAACACCTCTAAAACAAAAATTCAGTTACTAAAACGCCCACCAAAATTGTATATATTTAAAAATAATAACAACAAATACATTTTTAAACAGACAATTCAAATTACAGAAAATTTAATGGATATTCAACTTAAATATCTTGTATTGAATATAAAATCACAGGGCAACAAACATATTGAACTTTGTTACCTTGCTATTTACCAGCAGAATTATAACTTAAACCTGGTCATTCCAGTTTCCAATTCAATACTTTCTGGACAAAATATATTTGAATTTAGATAGAATAAGAGATAAAACAATTAAAATTCTAATTTTAATGTATTTTTAAAAACACACAATATCATCAATGACATTATGAAAAGGGACTGTTATTTTTTTTTCTTTAAAAAAATGTGGTTCAATGAAATGTTCTGTGATATGTCTCTCCTTCTCTCTCTCCCTCCATCCCTCCCTCTCTCTCTCTCCCTCTCCACCAGACTTTTATTAGATGGAAATGAATACCTGAAAAACAAAAGTCTTTGAAATGTTGATATTAAACATTTTCATTAAAACAGGGGTGGGGAGTAAATTACTTTTTCACTGAAGTATTCTAAGATCAGAACATTTAAATGTTTGCAATGGGTTGATAATCTTAAAAATCAAAAAACAAAAAAAAACTCCACTTAGTCTAAATTCTAATGGAAATATATCTAATGTGATTATGTTCACAGTATTTAAAAATAATAGAAGTATGTTTTTCTCCTGATTAGCTTCTTGTATATATGTTGGCTAAGCCAGACTAGATTAAAATGGGTTCTCTTTAGGACAAAATATTTACTAATGCAAAGGGTCACTTTAGGCTTCACTAAAATAATAATTTAGTATTTGGGATGTTTGTGTGCATGTACAAAACATTCACCATTGTGCTTCTACTCTACAGTGGGGACTAGTCCAGATTTTTCTCAGCAAAAGGATTCTTGTTCACTGAGCCCCCCTTCATTGCCTGTTTATTTCTACCAATGTTGTCATTTTTCAAAGGTTTAAAAATGCTGAATTATGAAATCAGTAGAATATTTGTTTCAACTGGTTTTGGATAAACTACCACTCTGTTTTAAGAAATTAGACTGGCTCAGCATGGTTTTCATGTCACTTCCCTAAATCAAGCATGTTACATTAGATTAGGAAATGCATATTAGAAGTATGTCACTAAAGCACTCAACTTCTCTACTGAAGTTCAACTGCAATTACATTTTAACATTTTTTTCTACTGTATTATTATATACATTATGATACAGTAAGCTTTCTTTATTACCCTAATGTTTTTCCTTCCCATGCAGTTAAAAAGTGTGTGGCAGCAGAGAAGTTCATGATATCTGAAGGACAACATGACGAAGCAGCATTCCAACACCAGACTCAACAAAGTGTAGCAAAAGGAGAGAGATAAAAACCTAAGTGAGAAAGTGAAATAGGCTTCTATTGAAGTATGTTAGATTGCAGAGTGGGATCCCATGGGAAGTAGCAGAAGCTCTTTTACTGGAATCATTTAAAAGCTTTCTTAGACAGAATATTTAAGCATATATTTCCTGGAACAATCTCATATTGGAACAGAGAGAGATAAGATGACCTAGAAGTCTTTACTTTCTCTAGCTTCTAATACTTTATGATTCTGTACATATCAAAAGTATATTAAAGTCTGAGGTGCAGTTTTAGACAGCATTAAATTGTTTGTATAGTTTTATAGTTGTGTACAAAAATGTCAGGTAGTGGTCTATAGGCAGAAATACTGCAGAAGAGCACCCTGAAATTTACAAATGGATTATGTTAATGTACCAATGTAAGTTTCTGCTGAACTTAACCACCTTTTATATTCATGCAGGATAATGTGGTCCTCTAAAAACAAGGTACTGAAATTTATATTGTGTTCTGTGTGCAGTGTACTGAACCTATGAAATATGGTGATAAAATTTTTGTTGAAAATCTAGTTTATAAAATAAAAGGAAACTAAACTCTGGTTATTCTTACTGACACATGTCTTCTAAAAATTAAAAATGTCTTTGAATATATTTTAAAAATATAAGTGAATATATGAAAAATTCAAAATTATTTATACTTTTCAAAACTAATATTATAACAATTTAATTTTAAATGTAGTCAACTCTAAAAATAGTCTGAAACCTTGCATGTCTACTTCAAACTATCATAAATATGTACTTACTCTGCTATGGAAAATGTACTTACTGGGCAAAAATATTCTTTGAGCTTGTTCTTAGATGCATCATTGTATGATTACAACTTGACAAATCTAAAAAAAAAAAAAGATGATTTGAGTAAAAAGCTTACCTAAAATACAGAATGAAATTCCTTTTAAGTAGTACATTTTAGGCAGAAGTATTTATTTATTTATTTTTTGTGGTACATGGGCCTCTCACTGCTGTGGCCTCTCCCGTTGTGGAGCACAGGCTCCAGACACGCAGGCTCAGCAGCCATGGCTCACGCACCTAGCCACTCCACGGCATGTGGAATCTTCCCGGACAAGGGCACGAACCCGTGTTCCCTGCATCGGCAGGTGGACTCTCAACCACTGTGCCACCAGGGAAGCCCACGATTCTAAAAGAGGTAGTGTTGAAGTTTCATGATGGGTTCAAAGAAATCCATGATGCTATTCTCCCTATATTTATGTATGCTTAGAACACTTTCATATTTTTTAAAGTAATATCTGATCATCATAAGAAAGTTGTTAACTGTATAAAGAAAAAAGTCACTCATAATCAATTACTTGAAGCTTTTCTATTCATTTACAGTGTTTATTGCAGTTGTTTTTCTACATTTTTACTATTATTGATGCTCAGATTAATATGGCACCAGTACAGATTTTTCTTCTTTTGTACTATGAATGATAATATAGGAAAGTACAAAAAATATGCATTTATTTTCTTCATGGATTTTTTTTTCCTTTCTGGAGATTCTATTTAAGAGGCATTTACACAGACAGTTTGTCTTTATGTTGTCTTTCTTGGGTTTTATCAATAGTTGTGTTTATCAGTTGTAAAATGATATTTATGCATATTCAATAACATATTAATACATACAAATTTCAGGCTGTATAAATCATTTAACAAACTTTCTATGATTGCTCCTAAACCTACTTCACACAAACAAATTTTGGGTGCTAGGTGTAGAGTCAGTGACACTGGATCAATATTGTAAAATCTCATGGGGAAAAAAGGTTTATTATTTTATACACATACTCAAAAATTTTAGGCCTTGAATTTGTAGAGGGTGATTGTCAATGTATACAACAGCTGCCTGAAACATTATTGTTGGTCATTTCAGTTACTCTTCAAGGGGTTCTGAATAGCATTTCTGCTTAAATATCTACCTCTTCCACCTTAAAAGAAAATCCCTGCCATTAAGAACTCCTCACAATTAAGGCTACAGTCACCTATCAATTGTTTTTCCTTTTGAAGTTAAGGTAGATACTGCAAAATAAAATAAACATGCTATAGATTAAGTTTATAGGGTCATCAGAAAACTTTTCTAACCAAAACCCAAGAGAGTTACCATTAATTACATTTAATTCTGCATGTATTACAGAAGAAAATGCTCCAGTGAACTTTGGTAAGCCAATGACACACTCAGTAAGACTTTTCTAACATTTACTGAGGTCTACTATGGGACTCAAATTTCTTAAGTGTTTTTGAAATTGAAATGTAAACTAATGGCTGATATTCTTAATATTCCTAATATGTTAAACAAGTATTTATGAGCAAGTTTAAATACATATATGGATATATTTTTATCTTAATGTTCATTAAGAATAAAGACAATAAAGCTTAATGGGAAATATTAAAATAGGTGTGAAATATAATACTAATTGAGAATAAGTCACAAATTTGTATAGAGGGAGCATAAGGAGAGAAAACACATACTTATACAATTCAGAACAGCACTTTCAAAAGAGAGGAGATAAATTTGCTTAGGTCACTTATTTTCAAAGCTAATCAACTGCACAGTTGGAAAAGTGGCCCACATAATATTTCTAATTCTCTTTCAGTTCCTTAGGGGAAGAAAAGTAAAATCTTGATGTTCTCATACCCCTTGTAATGATCTACCTGTGGGACAAAATACTGTCTATAAATAATTTTAGTAACTTATCAAGTTCACTGAAAATGGTGACATATGGACATTGAATTTAACATGATATTAAAGAAGTATAACAAATTATTTCTAGAAAAGATAGAAGAACAGGAAAGTTTACCTTCTGTGAGGCTGGAGAAGAAAATATTACGTTTCTTCACAGTTAGGGCTTTCTGAGTTAATTTTACTAAAACTAAATTTTATTTACTAAAATAAAAGCCTAAAATTTAAATTATGACTAATTAGCCAGTGAGATAAATATCCCTGGAGTTTTATGTTTACATTTCAAGAGTAAATAAATCACCCCTTCTGTGGGTATACCCCCAGATAAAAAATCTGCAGATACTAGTATCATCTTTCCCCTGAAAAATTTTACTTTCCAAAAGACTAGGGTAAGAACATAAGATCTTTCCCATTATATTTCTGAGGAGACTCGGAGTGGGAAGGGAGACTCTTTCCTATATAAATATCCACATTTACTTTTTTTGGATTTCTCCTTTTCATTAGACTACATTATATATAAAATTACATCTTCTGGTTCTCCTTGTTTTACCCCAGGGTGAAATACTGGGGCAAAGGCAAAGACACACTTGTTATTTGCTATACATAAATAGTATTTACTTTGTCTCTCTCCATGCACCTTGTGTTGGCATTCATGACAATATTAATACATATAGATATTAAAAGCTGAACATCCATATTGTGGAAATTTACAGGAAACTGGCAAAACAAATACAGTCCTTCTTAAATAGAGTCATTCAATACTACATAGGAATTCAATAATAGTTTAAGGATCCAGGAAGATAAAAAAATTAAAACCTTTAGTTTTACATAATTTAGATTTCACAGAATGTTATTTCACGGATGCTTCCTCCAGCTTAACCCAGTGTTAACATCTTGCATAACTATAGAACAATGTCTAAACCAGGGAATAGACATTGATGCAAACCATAGACATTATGCAGATTTCATCAGTTATACCTGCACACGTTTGTACATATAACTTTGCACATAGTTTTGAGTGTGTGTAGCTCTATGCAATCTTATCACAATTGGGACTTCACTTGATAGAGACTTCACCACCAAAATCAAATTACTATTGTCCCTTGATCTCAAGACTCCAACATGTTACCCTTGTAGCACCATATCCTACCCTTCACCATCTCAAACCCCTAATGACCATTAATCTCTTTTTCATCTTTATAATGATGTTATATATATTCACATATATTACATATATACTCACGAATGTTATATAAGTGCAATCATGCAGTATGTATTGTTTTAGATAAGTTTTTTTTTCCCCATTCAGCATGATTTGAGATTCACACAATTTGTGTGTATTAATAGTTTGTTACCTTGTATTGCTGATTAGTATCCCATGATATGGATGTACCACAGATTGCTTAACAGTTCAGCATTGAAGGACATTTGGGTAGTTTCCAGTTTCTGGCTATTACTAATAAAACTTTTATGAATATTCATTATCAAATTTTAAAATGAAAATAACTTTTAATTTCTCTAGGATATTTTCTCAAGAATGCAATTGCTGGGACATATTGTAAGTCCATTTTATTTTTTAAAATAATTTGCCAAACTATTTTGCTAAGTGGCTCTACACTTCTACATTTCCACCAACAATGTGTCAGTGATCCAGTTTCTCTGCATCCTCACCAGCATTTGGTGGGATCATTAATTTTATATTTAGCCATTCTGGTAGGTGTGTAGTGATATCTCATGGTATTTTTAATTTGCATTTCTAGATGTTGACTTTTTCTCATTTGTTTATTTGTCATCTTTTTATCCTCTGTAGTAAAATTTCTGTTTATGCACTTTAACCATTTTCTAATTATATTGCTGTTGAGGTTTCGGGGTTCTTTTTGTTTTGCTATTTTTTTTGGCAAATGTTTTCTTCCAGTCTATAATTTGCCTTTTCATCCTCTTCACACAATCTTTCACAGAGCAAATTTTTTAATTTGATAAGGTCAAATTTATCCATTTTTTTAATGTATTGTATTTTTGGTGTCAAGTCTAAGAATTCTTTTCCTAGTCCCAGTTCCCAAATATTTTCCATTTTTTTCCTATAAGTTTTATAGTTTTGTGTTGTACATCTAAATTCATGATCCATTTGAGTTAAATTCTGAATATAGGGTAAGGTTTAGTTAAGTTTCATCTGTTTGTCTAGGAATGCCCTATTTATCCAGCATCATTTGTTGAAAAAGCTAACCTTCCTCAATTGAATTGCTTTTGCTCCTTTGTCAAAAATTAAATGGGCATATTTATGTGGATATATTTCTGTGTTCTTAAGTTATTTTTTATGAAGATATCTCTATGGCATTATATCACTCAGAAAAAAAAAAACAGAAATAAAGGCAGATAATCAACTTGCATTTAAGCTAAGAAAAGAGGACAAACCAGCCTCTCAAAGACTATACTTCCTGTTCTGATTCTATTATTTAGAATTGTTCGATAATTGGGAAATATCACATCAGTACAGTATGACTGACTCAATTAGAATTCATTGTTAATCAAGGAAATAATATCCATATGCATGATCTCAATTTCTGTCTACAAGATGATGGTCTTCAAGACCTGCCACATCTCCGTATGGAGCCAAAACATATATTTCCAATTTTTTCTAAATATTCTTCAATTGAATATCCAGAAAACTCAATATCTTTAAGTTTAAATCTGAATTTATGGGGGTTCCCTGATGGTCCAGTGGTTAAAGACTCTGTGCTTCCAATGCAGGTGTTGTGGATTCGATACCTGGTGGGGAAACTAAGATCCCACATGCTGCGCGGTGTGGCCAAATAAAAATAAAAATTGAAAAAAGTCTGAATTTATGATTTCCTCAAGGTAAGAATGAGACACTTTCTTTTCACTGTTTTCACAATTTTAGTTAATAGCAGTTTTATTTTTTCAGGCACCTAAACACATGGTCAAATGTGACTGTATTTTTTTTCCTGATTTTAAAGATCCAGCAGATTACCATATTCTGTCAGCTAAGGATCCCAAATATCACATAAATCATGTATGCTATCTCCATTTTCTAATGCTACTGCATTAATTTGTGTTTTTAATATTTCTTCCTTGGATGTCTATAGTAGTCTTACCTTAGCATTCTAAAACAATGACCATGTCACTATTTCTTAATTCTGATTTCCTCAATGCTTTTGGTCACATTGCCAGAAAGTAAAATCCATAACTAAGATATCTAGCTTCTCTTTCATTATCTGTAAAATGACAGTTAATTTACCAAAGTTTTAATGCCATTCAAAATAAAAAATTAAAAAACATTTGACACAAGCTACTTAGATCAGTGACTGGCATGTAACTGCTTAAGAAATGGTAACTATTTTCATTATCATTAGTAAGTTATACAAAACCCTTGATATTTGAAACCTTGACTACATTTTCAAACTAATATTACTCAAACTTCCATGAGTAGTTTAAACTCACCCTAATGTATCCCAGTAGCCCTGTTAATGACTGAACTCCAACCAATCCTTTGGGATTCTGATCAAACATCATCTGCTTGGTAAACCATTGCCTGTTCTCTCTGGACAGTTAGACATGTTCTCTTCCTTCTCTAAAGTAATATATAATGTGTGTATTAAATTGTTATATATATTTTTCAATATTTTTACAATTTATTTCCTTCCCTAAACTGAGTTTCTAAAGATCTGGTACCTGAGCTATTATTGTACATTTTCTGTGCTTAAATGTCTAGTTAAATTAATGGAAACTTTAGTTATTAAATATATTCAAATAAGAAACATGAGATTAAAATACACATTAAAACACTTGGTTGAAAATTAGAAATAATGACACTTCCAAAATGAGTTAAAATAGTATTTTTTCATAATTTTCTAATATTACCCTCACATTTTCTTAATACATTCTCCTTAGACTAACTAGAATAAGAAAAAATGTGGTTTCAATTTCCCTTGTTTATATACTTACATGAATGACTATATCCTAATAAAGCTGTCTTTTATAGCTTTATTTTCTAAAGAAAAAAAATCTAAATATAATCTTCAACTTGTTTTTCTTTTCTTTTGTTAAATCATGGATATACCTACAAATCTGTAGCTAGAGTGATCAGTGATCCAACAATATCTTCTTTTTTTAAAAAGAATTGTTTATTTTTTATTAAAGAATAGCTGATTTACAATATTATATTAGTTTCTGGTATACAATAGACTGATGTGATATTTTTATAGATTATACTTCATTTAGAGTTATTACAAAACTGGCTATACTTCATTTAGAGTTATTACAAAACTGGCTATATTTACCTATGCTGTACAATATATCTTACTTGCTTATCTATTTTGTACATAGTAGTTTGTACCTCTTGATCCCATACCCTTACCTTGTCCCTCTCCAGTGATAACCACTAGTTTATTCTCTGTGTCTGTTTCTGTTTTGTTACATACATTCATTTGTTTCACTTTTTAGATTTCATATATAAGTGGTAAAGTAGAGAATTGGTCTTTATCTGATATTTCACTAAGCATAATACTCTCTAGGTCCATCCAAGCTTTTGCAAATGAGAGAATCTCATTCTTTTTTATGGCTGAGTAATATTGCATTATATATAGATATAGATATAGACATACACACATACACACACACACACACACACACACACACCACATCTTCTTTATCCACTCATCTGTTGATGGACATTTGGATGCTTCCATATCTTGGCCTTTGTAAATAATGCTGTGAACATTGGGGTGCATATATATTTTCAAAACAGTGTTTTCATTTTTTTTCCAGTTATATACCCAGGAGTAGAATTGCTAGATCATATGGTAGTGCTATTTTTATTTTATTTATTTATTTATTGTTTTTTTGATGTCTGATCTTATTATTTGTTACTTTAGAACATCTCATTTTTGACTAGACTCAGACTTAGAAGTAGAAGCTCTCAGAGAGGACAGCCTTGACTCTTGGCCGTCTGTTCCTGGCATTTTTCTTTGGCCTCCTTCATTCCCCTGGCCAAAAGTTTAGTATATTCTGTAGCCTTTTCCTTATTTTTCTTAGTTGCTGTTCCTTCAGAGCAATATGCCAATGTTTTTGTTGCAGAACACGTGGAGTAACAAGATGCTGAATCCTGGGTACTTTTGTCCTAGGTTTCTTACCTTGTTTATGAGCTTTCTCACAAGATACTGGCAGACATCGTCTTCTTTAGAGAGATTGAAAAGCTTGCAGATTCTGCTAGCTCTTTTGGGCCCCAGATAACGAGGCACAGTAGTATCAGTGAGTCCAGGAATATCCTTCTCCCTTTTTTTTATGGTGACCCAGTTGAACACTCAGATTGGCATCCACAATGCAACCCTGTACAGATTTGCACTTTCTTTCTTCAGTCCTCCTTGGTCTGTAACAGGAATGCCCATTACTCAGTAGCAGGCGGACTTGGTCGTGGATCAAGACACCTGCTTCCTGGTGAAACCTTGTTTGTCATTCCCACCACTAATTCAAACCACATAACACTTCCATTCTTCAACCAGAACATCAGTAGCCACTTCTGTGGCCATACCTTTCTCATAAAAGGTACGATGTTTTCATTCATTGTCCACTTCAATGAGTTTCTGACAACCGGTGGCTTGGAAAGAGATATTCACCTTTGTCCTGAAGCAGCTAATGGCCTCCAAATCACCGTGAAGAAGAGTGGTAGTACTATTTTCAGTTTGAGGAACCTCCATACTGTTTTCTATAGCGGCTGCACCAATTTACATTCCCACCAACAATGTACAAGAGTTCCCTTTTCTCTACATCCTAGCCAACATTTATTTGTAGATTTTTGATGATAGCCATTCTGATAGGTGTGAGGTGACATTTCACTGTGGTTTACATTTCTCTGATGATTAATGGTGTTAAGCATGTTTTCATGTGCCTGTTGGCCATCTGTATGTCTTCTTTGGAAAAATGTCTATTCAGGGCTTCTGCTTTATATATATATATATATATATATATATATATATATATATATATATATATATATACACAGTTCTATGAGCTGTTTATATATTTTGGATATTAACCCCCTATCAGTAATATCATTTGCAAATATTTTATCCCATTAAGAATGTTGTCTTTTCATTTTGTCAATGATTTCTTTTGCTGTGTAAAAGCTTTTAAGTTTAATTAGGTCCCATTTATTTATTTTTGCTGTTATTTCTTTTGATTTAAAAAAACATTGTTATGATTTATATTAATGAGTGTTCTGCCTATGTTCTCTTTTAGGAGTTTTATGGTTTCAGGTCTTACAGTTAAGTCTTTAATCCATTCTGAGCTTATTTTTGTATATGATGTGAGGAAATGGCCTAATTCGTTTCCATGTATCTGTTCAGTTTTTCCAGTATCACTTATTGAAGAGACTGTCTTTTCTTCATTATGTATTCTTTTCTTTTATTTATTTATTTTTGTCTGCATTGGGTCTTCATTGTTGTGCACAGGCTTTCTCTAGTTGTGGCTAGTGGGAGCTACTTTTTGTTGCAGTGCACAGGCTTCTCATTATGGTGGCTTCTCTTGCTGCGGAGCATGGGCTCTAGGCACATGGGCTTCAGTAGTTGTAGCATGTGGGCTCAGTAGTTGTGGTACACAGGCTTAGTTGCTCCGTGGCATGTGGGATCTACCTGGACCAGGGCTCGAACCCATACCCCCTGCATTGGCAGGCAGATTATTAACCACTGTGCCAGGGAAGTCCCTCTCCATTGTATATTCTTGCCTCCTTTTTAGTAAATTAACTGGCCATAGGTGCATGGGTTTATTTCTGGACTCTCTATTCAGTTCCCTCAATCTGAGTCTGTTTTTGTGCCAGTACTATATTGTGTTGATTACTGTAGCTTTGTAGTATTGTCTTAAGTCGGGAAATTTGATACCTCCAGCTTTGTTCTTTTTTTTCAAGATTGCTTTGGCAATTCTGGGTCTTTTGTGGTTCCATATCAATTTTAAGATTATTTGTTATAGTTCTGTGAAAAATGTCATGGATATTTTGATAAGGATTGTGTTAAATCTGTAGATTGATTTGGGTAGTATACACAGCTTAACAATATTAACGATTTTCTTAATTTACTTATCACCTAAGCACACACACACACACATACAAATTTCACATATATGGCATCATAGAAATATGTAGGAGGTTTCTGAGAAGTTTCTTTACCTTTTATTTTTTTCTTTCCTTTTTCTCCAAAAATATTGTCCTAAACCACACATACACTCAATAATAGACATAAGGTTATGTTTCATATTTATATATCATCATAAACATATAGAAAATTATAAAATATACACATTTGTAACCACATGCTTTCAGAAATGTATTATTGTAGGAATTAAACTTTTTGGCACTCAATCATTATGTAAATACTTTAAAGTCATTTGACATAATTTTAATTGCTTCTTCTGAATGCTTTTATAAAGTATGCAAAATCAATTATGCCAAAATTTGTCTCAATTCACATTGTTGCCTTCTTTTGCCATTACAGTGTTCCAGCACACATGTATATCCATTAATGCTTCTATTTCATTTTTTTTTTTTTTAAATCACAGGAGCAGGCTTGACGAATACAAGAGAAAATGCATCTCTAAATTTTGATATTGTGGTACAATTTGCATTTGCCTTAACAATGAATAAAAGCACACTACATATACCTATGAAAGTCTGATGGTGGTGAAACAATTTAGCAACTTTACTAAATTTTAATTTCTCTACTTTGCAAATAGGGCAACCGCTTGGTAGCTAACACCCATTGTTGCTGGTTTGCATTCTTGCCCTAAAGCACCAACTGGACTTTATACTACTCTATTAGCCTTTGCTGGCAGGGTGGAGAGCAGGGAGAGAGAGATAGACAGAAAAACAGAGACAGAGACAGAGACAGAGAGGGAGGGAATGAGTTTAAGAAACTGGCTTATGCTATTGTGGAGTTCAGCAAGTCCAGAATCTGCAGTGTAGGCTAGCAGGCTGGGAACCTAGGGAAGAGTTGATATGACAGTCTGAGTTGGAAGAAAGTATGCTGGTAGAATTCTCTTTTCTTCAGAGGAGGTCAGTCTTTTTCTATTAAGTACTTCAACTTATTTGATGAGGTCCATTCACATTATGAAGTATAATCTGCTTTACCCAAAATCTACTGATTTAAATGTTAATCTCATCTAAACAATACTTCACAGAAATATCTGGAATAATATTTGAGTACAGTGGAGAGCCAGGATGACAACTAAGTTTAACCACAACAACTATGTATATGATTTCATCTTCCTACACACAAGGAAACTGAGACCCAGTACTGTCAAAATGCTGTGTTAAATCAAAAACAGACATTTTACATTTAACTAATTTTGTAGCTGAAACCACTAGTTTTCCCCCAGAGTATTTTCTTCCCTTCTTTCTTAGAAATAGAATTCTGGAATTATTTGGATACATGGCCATTTGGAATAAACACTGTATTTCCAAGACTTACTTGGAAATAGTTGTAGTCGTGTGACTAAGATCTAGCCAATGGAATGAAAGAATATTTATCAGCTGTCTTTTCCAAGAAGTATCTTTAATAGGAATGGGTGTGTTCTTCAGTTTTCTTTTATCACAATTGAATCTGGAGTAAATTAACATGCTAAGTATGGCAGACCAGGTAGATACTAGTAAACTGGCTTCCTTTATAAAAGCTTTAGACTGCTGTCACATTCAATTTGCTTGAGGAAGAAAGATGTTTCTATGTTGATTAAGTCACTATTATATTAGGCTTTTTATTACTAACAGGTAAATAGTACACTTGTTTTAGATAAACTCTGGTGGCTGATCACAATGTGCCTTTCTATGTTCTATACAAATCTTTCTACTTACATAGAATGGCCCACTAACTCATTGTCAAATAAAATTATTTTTCAATGATATTTTTTCCATGCTACCAATTATCTGGCATGACTTTCCAATTAATTATGAACATATTTCACTTCCATTAATTAAGGAAATATAAAATTTTAAGGTACATTTACAAATCAATGATCTACATGATATACTGACACATTGTGGGAGAGTCCTAGAAGTTTCTCAGTTATTTAGACAAAATATCAAATAACTTAAGACCTTTATCACTTTTAAACAAGGATTTTTTTCTAATTCTGCTTACTCATGATTTTGTTTTTTAAAAAAACAATCAAAACAGTAAAGTTAAAGCCATTGCAATCCTTTTGTTCTAATAATATTACAGATTTTTATAAAATCAGTGTTTTTATGATACTGGAGTAATATATCCATTCAATTATTCTTTCAAACATTCATTCATTTATCCAGCTATTTATTCTATGAAAGAATTAACAAGAATCGACTGAATACCAGCTCTGAGGATAAAAGTATACATAAGGCACAGGGTCTGATTTCAAGCTTCTGGTAATCTTTGAAGAAAAAAAAAAGATATTTATCATGCCATGTATCAGATACATGAAAGGAATAAGTATAGGATATTCATGTTGCTAACTTAATGTTGGTTTTAATAATTCTCTCTGTTGATGTCCTCCCATGAGAAGTAGAAACCTGGAGCTGTGAATATTGATTTCTCAATGCCTGGAGTTTTTCTTCTTTAGAATTGCTGAGAAACTAAGAGAAGAATGGAGAGTCATTTGGACATAGATTAATGGACACCTCTTTAACGTGGATCCACAGGGACTTTCAAAATTTCTCTGGTCATAATATGGCTAGCACCAATATCTCAAGAAGCTTGGCACTCATTTTTTTTTTTCCTTTAAACAACAGTTTTGTGGTAAGAATGAATCCCTAGGGGTGTATAAAGTGTCAGTTGTTTGTATTCAAAAGAATACTCTTCTCAGACTGCAGTGGTAAATATTACTCTTTCTTTCTTAAGTAACTCATGTTGTCTGAGTCTAGGAAGAAATAACATAGACACGGTTTTTCAATATATCTCAGAAGAAAATATCACAGATGTGTCCCATCCTTTTCAAGTTCAACCTGTACCCCCACTGGATTTATCAATATTTCATGTTGATAAAAACAAACGGGACGAGGATGAGATTTGATCAGATTTGATGAGTCTTAAAGGAGGAAACAGAACTTAGCAGTATCTGATAAAACTGTTAAATGGCTGAAAATAACCATAAGATATTCTGAAACCTTTACAGGCATGCTTCTGCAGTTTTCATGATGTTATGGGTGGTAAGTAGAGGTACATAAATGTGAATCATTTTACTCATTTGTTTAGGAAATGTAAAATGATTAATTTAGTCAAGTAAAGAAACTTTTCATTCCGTAAATGTAGGTAGCCTTTGTCTTGAAGTTATGGATTATTGAGTAATTAGAAGAATCCATGGGCATTTATGAGTGAGATTTTTTTTTTTAATTTATAAAAAATATCTCCAGACTTGGACAACAAAAAACGCTTGCTCAGAAGAGAAGCAAAACAGAGTGCATAGCTGAAAGAATTCAAGAAGTCAGGGAGAATTGGAAAAAGACTAAGCAAATATTATAAAGAGATGCAGGAGTAAAAGAAAAGGACATATTTAGACTTATGACCTTAATATTTTCAAGTAGAGAGAAAGCAGAAAACCTTTCATCAGAAATCAAGATTATTGTCTGACGTACTTCACTTAGTATGATCATCTCTAGTTGCATCCATGTTGCTGCAAACGGCATTATTTCATTCCTTTTTATGTCTTAGTGATACTCCATTGTATATATGTACCAGATCTTCATCCATTCATCTGTTGATGGGCATTTAGGTTGCTTCCATATCTTGCTTCCAGTGTTGCTATTAACACTGGAGTGCATGTATCTTTTTGAATTAGAGTTTTCATATTTTCCAGATATATGCCCAGGAGTGGGATTGCTGGATCATATGTTTATTTTCAGTTTTTTAAGGAACCTCCATACTGTTTTCCATAGTCACTGAACCAACAGTGACATTCCCACCAACAGTGTAGGATGGTTCCCTTTTCTCCACACCCTCTCCAGCACTTATTATTTGTAGACTTTTTGATGATGGCCATTCTGACCTGTGTGAGGTAGTACCTCACTGTATTTTTTATTTGCATTTCTCTAATAATTAAAGATGTCGAGCATCTTTTCATGTGCCTGTGGGCCATCTGTATGTCTTCTTTGAAGAAATGTCTACTTAGGTCTTCTGCCTGTTTTTTTCTTGTGTTTTTTTTGGTTTTTGTTATTGAGCTGTATAAGCTGTTTGTATATTTTGGAAATTAATTCCTTGTGGGTCACAGGTCACATCATTTGCAAATATTTTCTCCCATTCCATAGTTTGTCTTTTTGTTTTGTTTATGTTTTCCTTTGATGTGCAAAAGTTTTAAGTTTACATAGGTCCCATTTGTTTATTTTTGCTTTCATTAGTCTAGGAGAGAGATCCCCCCAAAAATATTGCTGTGATATATGTCAAAGAGTGTTCTGCCTATATTTTCCTCTAGGAATTTTATAGTATCTGGTCTTATACTTAGGTCTTTAATCCATTTTGAATTTATTTTTGTACATGGTGTTACAGAATGTTCTAACTTCATTATTTTACATGTAGCTGTCCAGTACCCAGTACCATTTATTGAAGCGACTGTATTTTCTCCCTTGCATATTTTTGCCTCCTTTGTCATAGATTAAGTCAGATTGAGAAAGACAAATATCATATGATATCACTTTTGTGTGGAATCTTTAAAAATGATACAAATGAATTTACTTACAAAACAGAAATAGATTCACAGACATAGAAAACAAACTTATGATTACTAAAGGGAAAAGGGTGTCAGGATAAATTAGGAATTGGTGATTAACAGATATACACTACTATATATAAAATAAACAACAAGGCCCTACTGTAAAGCACAGGGAACTACATTCAATATTTTATAATAACCTATAATGGAAAAGAATGTGAAAAACAATAAAAATATATAAATATATAAATTGATTCAGTTTTCTGTACACCTGAAACATTATAAATCAACTATACATCATTTTTTTAAAAAAATTTTAAATAAAATAAAGCAGCTAATGGATGACCATTCTTGATGCTCCTAGTCAAAAATTACAACATGACAGTTACAGCCTGAACGTATAAATGACAAACAACTCTCTGACTTACCTTCATCTAATATGAACTGCCATGTTGTTTTTGGTTTATGGAATCTAAACCTCTTCCTAAAGTTGATGCTATCTGACTCCAGTCCCCAGATCTGTTAAGTCCTGGACCTTGTCTCTAAGCCTGATGTTCTTTTAAACTAAAAATACTAGAGCTAATTATAAATTACCATTGGTTCTCAGTTTTAAACATATCTCTTTTAATTATATGCTTGAGTTATTGATAAATTCATGGCCTAAAGTAGGACCAGCCTATTTTTCTACTGTTTCTCTTATAATCACCTTCTAGAAAATAGTCTTCTATTTAACCTCAAAACCTGGGCTTGGAGTCTTTATGTTAGCTGAAAGACTTGTCTGGTGCCAACTTTTTGCCTGCCTATATTTCTATGGATTATTCCCAAATTTCCATTATATTCATTCACAAGTAATCTGATGAACTTTAAAAATATTGAAATGATTAAACCATAACTTGATGGCTTTACAAATTCATTGTATAACATTTTTTCTACTTGAAACTTCTCTTAAGTTTTTAATTGCATGTGTACCCCCAATTAATTAAAATAAATAATATGGTAGCCAACCCACAGAACTGTGAGAAAGGTATACATATTTTTGTGTTAAGACACTAAGTTTTGGGATGGCTTGTTATGTGATAATAGATAACTGCTGCATAAACAGATGAACTAATGCAGAAATGGGCTGCTGCCATAACCAAAATTTAAACTATGTGGCTTGAATTTGATATAAAGCAACAAGCTCAGTCTGATAATGCAATACAGAAACTGTTAGAAAAGCTTGGAAAATGACAACTTACATTTGTAATAGTGAAATAATTGAAAAATGTTGTCTGTGATGACTTGGAACATAAAAACATGCATATAATATTCTTGTAAATGGTATAAGATTATTACCAGGTAAAAATTTAGAAGTATCATTGGCTTTTTAAAACTATCAATGGTAATATACAAGAAAGATATTAACTAAACTCAAATATTAAAGTTTGCAGAAATAATTTAGAGAGAATATAAATGATCCAAAACTTTCTGATTTAGAAAATAACACTTGGTTATCAATTCCAGGCTCTCAAGTTTCAAAAGATTTTTAGACCAAGAGATAGCCTCAAGGTCAAAAGAAAATTTAAGATGCAGGCAAGAACCAATGATTAAGACTACTGAGTAACTTAAATTGATGCCTAGTACACTCCCTCAACTAGACAAAAAATCTTCTAAGAATCTTAAAAACATTGTGTTGCAGCAGCCTGAAATTTCCAAAGTTTATAGATACCTACCTCAATTATGAGTGTGATGATTGAGGAAAGCAAAGGAACACCAGTCATGTTTATGGGAAACCCACAGGATCTTTAAGAAAGTTGTATTGGTGAAAGTGATGCCAACTTGGACTAAAAAGGTTCAAATGCAAAACTTTTTTAAAAAGGGTCTTTCAGCCCCTACCATGCTATGAAAAGGAAGTAGGTTAAGAAAGACACTAAGCTACACACATGACATATTTTATAGAAAAAAAGTTAGATCATTGGCCAGATATCCCCAGATAACAATGGACCAGATGCTACTTTAGGGCAGAATACAGGCCAAATCAAGAAATATTTGATAACTTCAGATTTGGGAGCACTTTTCAGCTACCACATTGCTATGGAACAGTGATTGCCATGTACCTACCATTTTTTCCATTTTCAAATGTGAGTGTTTATATGACTGTTACTCTGTCCTTACATAATCATTGTATGTTGGTTGCATTATAAGTCAATGAGAGACTCATCTGAGAAACCATCTCTGCATACAATTTTAAGGCATGAGATTCTGAACTCATTATCTGATGTCATGATTGAATGAGACATTTGGGAGTGTTGGGAGTTAATATATGTATTTTTATGTTGGAGGGGACATAAATCAACTGGAAGAAAATTACTGTAGATTGCTCACATTAATATGTTCTCCTTTTTATTAAAGTATAAGTAATAATACTCCTTTTTATGTGTATATACCTTGATAGTTTCCTGCCACAATGACACTTATACAATATGTCTTCAGACTTCTTTGGTCAATGGAATACAAGAAAAGTCAAGCCAGTGAATTTTTAAAAATATTTATACATATGGGCTTACCCCCTTTTGCTGTTTTTGGTATCATATGACTGCTATATGAAGAATTTTCAACTAGTCTGCTGTATGATTAGAGACTTGTAACTCAATTTCATCTGTTATGTCATCCAACAACAACCTGCCAACTTCCAGATAAGTGATTAAATCCATCCTACATTATCTAGCTATCTGCTGACATAATAGATTGTTTCAGTCACATCAGCAAGTTCAAGCAAGTTTAGCTGAGCCAGTTCAAACATAAAGTATCAATAACTCAATCCACAGAATCTTGAGATAAATGAATGATTTTTAAGAGCCTGTATTTTTCAGTGTTTTGTTGTAAGCCAAAGGTAACTGATAGAAATAACTGGACATGTTTCATAATATATTTTGAACTAGATAATAAAGACTTATCCAATGCAATTGACCTGAAAACACAAATCATTTTATAGGAACCCTTGTATTATATTAATATTGATAAGATGCAGAATAATAAAATAGAATCAGTAGAAGAAAATAGAGAAAGGAAATAATTATTTCAGATTTTCACACTGAAAAGGAGATACATTTTAAGAAGATAGTTGCATACCATAAGGTGTGGAATTTGTAGGATAATAGTATAGATTAACCAATTACAAGGACACTGAACATTTAAAAATTATTTTCTAAGGGATTTTTAGATTTGAAGCAATTTTATGAGAGATAAACTCAGTACGAAAATATGAACAAGTTGTGTAGTGCAATATGTCAAAAAGTTTAGTGATAAAATCAGTCAATTTTGTCTTAGAAGTAACTACTATGTCACTACCATACGCAAGAATTCATTCTCGGTAATGAAGGTACAAACATACAATCACTTTCCTTAATGAGCCTAGTGTCTACTAGGTGACTAGAAAATATATTTAGGAGATATTTAGCTCAAAAAAAGGCTATATAATTATTATTTGTTTCTTTGATTATTATAAAATAAATAATATCAGACAAGATTTGAAGTCAGAGTTGAACAATCTAATATACAGTGACAGTCTGGAGTCTCATTGTTAACAAGAACCTGAACATGCAACAGAATAAAATTATGACTTTTAATATTAACATCTGGTTACTTCTCCATTAATTCTGTGTTTCAGGGAAAAAACTGTCTGAGAATTACTATACCACTAAAGCTACTTGGTCAGTTTGTTAGAGACTATATTTTACTCCTAGCATGTAAAGTGGACAAAATCTAACAAACTGGCCAAGCAGCTTTAGGTAGAGTAACTCTACTTCAGACTTGCACATTGATTTCTGAGTTTTTCAATGAAAACTGCAAATAAGAGACATAATAAAATAATCTGCTTCAAGCTGAGGGGGTTATCAATTAGGAAAAGATGGTTACAAAATCACTATCTTTAAAAAAAAGTAAATAAGTTAAATCACTGATTGTGAAGGGCATAATAACAGATTACCTAGATGCTACCCATTGTGTAATTCAAGGTTAACATTTTATGGGTTGGTACTTATTGGTGATCCTAGAAAGCTTCTGGAAATACCATAGATAGACTAAGGTTAATTTGGAAAAAATGTTTGCGTATTCTAAATCTCTCCACATCATGAAAAAAAGACATAACTGTGACTGTCTTCTATTAGGACCCAGATCTAATGAAAAATTAACTTTTGTTTTGGTTCCCAGATGATTATGAAGCAAAGATTTTGTAAAGTCCATGGCCCTTACTTCATGAACTGTTATTGCCAGTGAGTAGAGACACTTCCAATTATTTCCATGTGTTCTCCTTTCCTCAATCCAGGGGCCTGATCTATCATGAGAATGCTAATTCTGACTTTATTCAGGAGAAAGTAGTTTTATCAGATTAAGCAACTATTATTTATCAAAAATTTAAATGATCTATTTATTGATATTATTTTGATGCTGCATGCTTCTAATTTTTTCAGGTAGAAGAGATGAGGCCATTGGTGGCTTCTACTATCTCTGAGGATGCCTTCTTGAAACCACCCCTTAGTGAAAAAGCACAACTGGCAGGTGATTTAGTCATGCTCTCTTCAACTGAATCTCTTTCTTGAAATACAGGCATCAAAGAAGAGTCTGAATTTTTGTGTGACCTGATATACAGTTTGATATTTTAAACCCCATGCTTTCAGCAAGGCAAGATTTTAGCCTTATTGTATTATTCAGTATTATTCTATGATAAAATGGCCTGTTGTCTTTGTACCACACCTTCCTCCAGCCTGAGATTGTCACTGTCACCAAAGAGATAACTGCACAGATAGAACTGTTTCTACAATTCGTTAACAAAACTTCAAGTCTTCATAGGATCAAGGACAAAGAGTAAAAGGAGTTGGTGTACTCTCCTCCCTCTCCAGCATGAAAATTGTCACAGGCACTGAATCAACTCTACCCTTACAAGAAAAGAATGTGAAAGTGTTAGGAGCATGCCTTTTACACACTCTGGACAATGATTACCTTCTCACAGTCTGTACATAAACCTCATCAGCAACAGTTTTCTGAAGGTGCAATCTGCCTCTTTAGTAAGAAACAGCAAAAGTAACTTTCAAATGTTAAATATATGGTCATCTGGTTTTAGTGTAGTCTGGTTACAAAAAAAAAAAAAAAAAAAAAAACCTCTAAATGACAGTCTTATCTCTGTTAAAATAGAAAGACAATTTCCAAATAGTAAGCTTTTGTTCACCAGTATGTTATTGTGACTGTTAAAAAGATAACTTTATTTTTGGTGTTGTCAACCACTTTCTTCATATCCTGTTCTAACTCACTGGTGAATCTAACCACCTTCTTCCTGTTTCAGTAGGGCTTCCTTACTTCCTTGATATATACATTCAATTCAAAACTTTTAAAAATTATTATTTTATAGTTTCTTCTTGCTTGAGAATTTTGAAATTGGTGCTAAGGATTGTGTCTCTAAAAGTCAACACTGCCATTTCTGCTGCTATTCTTCCCTTCCCCTCTTAGTTTATCTGTCACATATACCAAGTTGGTCCACCCCAACTGGTTACATCTACTACCCAAGGAAGCCTTATAATCAAGACCTCTGACATTACAGACTTTACCATCAATATCTTTCTTGAGGTTTCAAGAAGCCAAATATGCCTTGTGTGCCCTTTGAAATTTGTAATACATGAATAAGGGAGGAAATGTCTCCATCTCTATTTTCATTTAAGGCTCTTAGAGAGTTAACGAAGTATAGTGAGATAGATTATTTCACATAAAAATCTCTATTTATTTGTCTTTGAAACACTTTCTCTCTAGAATAGGATTTCCTGAAGTTGGTACTATTGATATTCTGGCATAACAGTTACTGGGGTGGGGGAGTTTCCTTTGCATTGTAGATGTTTAACAGCATCCCTGAGTACTACTCTGTGGGTGTAGATAATATCCTCATCATTTATAGCAAACAAAGATATCTCCAGACATTGTCAAATATTTCCTGAGTGTCAAAAATGAGAACTACTAGTTAAGAACCACTGCTATAGAATTTGAGTATCATTACATGGGGCTAATCCATGGAACAAATATGAGTGAAAAATATTTTCACTAAAATCACATTTCCCTCCAAATAAGATTTTATTACTAAGAAAAGTTTGCCTGAGTGATTCCTCTCTTATGGTGCCCACAGTATACCTGCCTGTCAGTGAACCTCCAAAACATGCCTGGATACACCTATTTCATATGCTGAAAAACTGGGTTTTCAACACTGGCTTCTTCATGACGTGTTTTTTTGTCACCATAGTCAACAAATTGCATGTAAAAAAGGCATATGATGAAATGAGCAATGATTTTAAAATTACTACTAAATGCTTAATCATCTATACTCTGTCAGAAAAATACAATAGTTCATATTGTTGAGATGACCCCAATCTCTCCAACAAAAAAGATAAGCTTAAAAAAGTATAAATATAATGAGCTTCAGATATCCAGCAACTTGAAATTCTAAGAAATTTTGAACATTTTCTTTGCAATGTGTCTAATTTGTGTGCTGTCAAAATAATCTTCTAAATAATCATGTGAGATGAAAATAGATATGTTTCAGATATGGAATGTTTCAAAGGTATAATCAGATGATCAGTCAGACGTGAAAAAAATAAGTTTGGAACATTCTGTTCCCTTCATTTTTTTCCTGGCAATATGTGGGTTATTTTTAAATTTTATGTATGATTTTTGTACTGTTCTGAAAGTATGTGTGTGTATTTAAGCTTTAAGTCCTAGCCTTGGCTTTAAATGGACAATGATAGGCTTCAAACTGGGTAAATAGAATGATTTTTGGTTACACAGAAAAATTGAATTTTAAAAGGCCTAAGT